>NW_027194692.1:0-115522 GCF_032444005.1 Ranitomeya imitator
AAAGCACTATGATGAAAAGTGTGATATGTTTTCAGGTATCTCCTATACTAATAGAGCCACATGCTCACCGGTTTGCCACATGATGTAGGCCTATGGACTGAACAAGAAACCACCAAAAATTTTAACTAGTCATCGTTCTCACAACACTGAGGACCAGTCATTCGAAATGACTTCTCCATGCATTTTATGCATTGGTAAAAGCACTATGATGAAAAGTGTGATATGTTTTCAGGTATCTCCTATACTAATAGAGCCACATGCTCACCGGTTTGCCACATGATGTAGGCCTATGGACTGAACAAGAAACCACCAAAAATTTTAACCAGTCATTGTTCTCACAACACTGAGGACCAGTCATTCGAAATGACTTCTCCATGCATTTTATGCATTGGTAAAAGCACTATGATGAAAAGTGTGATATGTTTTCAGGTATCTCCTATACTAATAGAGCCACATGCTCACCGGTTTGCCACATGATGTAGGCCTATGGACTGAACAAGAAACCACCAAAAATTTTAACCAGTCATCGTTCTCACATCACTGAGGACCAGTCATTCGAAATGACTTCTTCATGCATTTTATGCATTGGTAAAAGCACTATGATGAAAAGTGTGATATGTTTTCAGGTATCTCCTATACTAATAGAGCCACATGCTCACCGGTTTGCCACATGATGTAGGCCTATGGACTGAACAAGAAACCACCAAAAATTTTAACCAGTCATCGTTCTCACAACACTGAGGACCAGTCATTCGAAATGACTTCTCCATGCATTTTATGCATTGGTAAAAGCACTATGATGAAAAGTGTGACATGTTTTCAGGTATCTCCTATACTAATAGAGCCACATGCTCACCGGTTTGCCACATGATGTAGGCCTATGGACTGAACAAGAAACCACCAAAAATTTTAACCAGTCATCGTTCTCACAACACTGAGGACCAGTCATTCGAAATGACTTCTCCATGCATTTTATGCATTGGTAAAAGCACTATGATGAAAAGTGTGATATGTTTTCAGGTATCGCCTATACTAATAGAGCCACATGCTCACCGGTTTGCCACATGATGTAGGCCTATGGACTGAACAAGAAACCACCAAAAATTTTAACCAGTCATCGTTCTCACAACACTGAGGACCAGTCATTCGAAATGACTTCTCCATGCATTTTATGCATTGGTAAAAGCACTATGATGAAAAGTGTGATATGTTTTCAGGTATCTCCTATACTAATAGAGCCACATGCTCACCGGTTTGCTACATGATGTAGGCCTATGGACTGAACAAGAAAACAACAAAAATTTTAACCAGTCATCGTTCTCACAACACTGAGGACCAGTCATTCGAAATGACTTCTCCATGCATTTTATGCATTGGTAAAAGCACTATGATGAAAAGTGTGATATGTTTTCAGGTATCTCCTATACTAATAGAGCCACATGCTCACCGGTTTGCCACATGATGTAGGCCTATGGACTGAACAAGAAACCACCAAAAATTTTAACCAGTCATCGTTCTCACAACACTGAGGACCAGTCATTCGAAATGACTTCTCCATGCATTTTATGCATTGGTAAAAGCACTATGATGAAAAGTGTGATATGTTTTCAGGTATCTCCTATACTAATAGAGCCACATGCTCACCGGTTTGCCACATGATGTAGGCCTATGGACTGAACAAGAAACCACCAAAAATTTTAACCAGTCATCGTTCTCACAACACTGAGGACCAGTCATTTGAAATCACTTCTCCATGCATTTTATGCATTGGTAAATGCACTATGATGAAAAGTGTGATATGTTTTCAGGTATCTCCTATACTAATAGAGCCACATGCTCACCGGTTTGCCACATGATGTAGGCCTATGGACTGAACAAGAAACCACCAAAAATTTTAACTAGTCATCGTTCTCACAACACTGAGGACCAGTCATTCGAAATGACTTCTCCATGCATTTTATGCATTGGTAAAAGCACTATGATGAAAAGTGTGATATGTTTTCAGGTATCTCCTATACTAATAGAGCCACATGCTCACCGGTTTGCCACATGATGTAGGCCTATGGACTGAACAAGAAACCACCAAAAATTTTAACCAGTCATTGTTCTCACAACACTGAGGACCAGTCATTCGAAATGACTTCTCCATGCATTTTATGCATTGGTAAAAGCACTATGATGAAAAGTGTGATATGTTTTCAGGTATCTCCTATACTAATAGAGCCACATGCTCACCGGTTTGCCACATGATGTAGGCCTATGGACTGAACAAGAAACCACCAAAAATTTTAACCAGTCATCGTTCTCACAACACTGAGGACCAGTCATTCGAAATGACTTCTTCATGCATTTTATGCATTGGTAAAAGCACTATGATGAAAAGTGTGATATGTTTTCAGGTATCTCCTATACTAATAGAGCCACATGCTCACCGGTTTGCCACATGATGTAGGCCTATGGACTGAACAAGAAACCACCAAAAATTTTAACCAGTCATCGTTCTCACAACACTGAGGACCAGTCATTCGAAATGACTTCTCCATGCATTTTATGCATTGGTAAAAGCACTATGATGAAAAGTGTGACATGTTTTCAGGTATCTCCTATACTAATAGAGCCACATGCTCACCGGTTTGCCACATGATGTAGGCCTATGGACTGAACAAGAAACCACCAAAAATTTTAACCAGTCATCGTTCTCACAACACTGAGGACCAGTCATTCGAAATGACTTCTCCATGCATTTTATGCATTGGTAAAAGCACTATGATGAAAAGTGTGATATGTTTTCAGGTATCGCCTATACTAATAGAGCCACATGCTCACCGGTTTGCCACATGATGTAGGCCTATGGACTGAACAAGAAACCACCAAAAATTTTAACCAGTCATCGTTCTCACAACACTGAGGACCAGTCATTCGAAATGACTTCTCCATGCATTTTATGCATTGGTAAAAGCACTATGATGAAAAGTGTGATATGTTTTCAGGTATCTCCTATACTAATAGAGCCACATGCTCACCGGTTTGCTACATGATGTAGGCCTATGGACTGAACAAGAAAACAACAAAAATTTTAACCAGTCATCGTTCTCACAACACTGAGGACCAGTCATTCGAAATGACTTCTCCATGCATTTTATGCATTGGTAAAAGCACTATGATGAAAAGTGTGATATGTTTTCAGGTATCTCCTATACTAATAGAGCCACATGCTCACCGGTTTGCCACATGATGTAGGCCTGTGGACTGAACAAGAAACCACCAAAAATTTTAACCAGTCATCGTTCTCACAACACTGAGGACCAGTCATTCGAAATGACTTCTCCCTGCATTTTATGCATTGGTAAAAGCACTATGATGAAAAGTGTGATATGTTTTCAGGTATCTCCTATACTAATAGAGCCACATGCTCACCGGTTTGCCACATGATGTAGGCCTATGGACTGAACAAGAAACCACCAAAAATTTTAACCAGTCATCGTTCTCACAACACTGAGGACCAGTCATTCGAAATCACTTTTCCATGCATTTTATGCATTGGTAAATGCACTATGATGAAAAGTGTGATATGTTTTCAGGTATCTCCTATACTAATAGAGCCACATGCTCACCGGTTTGCCACATGATGTAGGCCTATGGACTGAACAAGAAACCACCAAAAATTTTAACCAGTTATCGTTCTCACAACACTGAGGACCAGTCATTCGAAATGACTTCTCCATGCATTTTATGCATTGGTAAAAGCACTATGATGAAAAGTGTGATATGTTTTCAGGTATCTCCTATACTAATAGAGCCACATGCTCACCGGTTTGCCACATGATGTAGGCCTATGGACTGAACAAGAAACCACCAAAAATTTTAACCAGTCATTGTTCTCACAACACTGAGGACCAGTCATTCGAAATGACTTCTCCATGCATTTTATGCATTGGTAAAAGCACTATGATGAAAAGTGTGATATGTTTTCAGGTATCTCCTATACTAATAGAGCCACATGCTCACCGGTTTGCCCACATGATGTAGGCCTATGGACTGAACAAGAAACCACCAAAAATTTTAACCAGTCATCGTTCTCACAACACTGAGGACCAGTCATTCGAAATGACTTCTCCATGCATTTTATGCATTGGTAAAAGCACTATGATGAAAAGTGTGATATGTTTTCAGGTATCTCCTATACTAATAGAGCCACATGCTCACCGGTTTGCCACATGATGTAGGCCTATGGACTGAACAAGAAACCACCAAAAATTTTAACCAGTCATCGTTCTCACAACACTGAGGACCAGTCATTCGAAATGACTTCTCCATGCATTTTATGCATTGGTAAAAGCACTATGATGAAAAGTGTGATATGTTTTCAGGTATCTCCTATACTAATAGAGCCACATGCTCACCGGTTTGCCACATGATGTAGGCCTATGGACTGAACAAGAAACCACCAAAAATTTTAACCAGTCATCGTTCTCACAACACTGAGGACCAGTCATTCGAAATGACTTCTCCATGCATTTTATGCATTGGTAAAAGCACTATGATGAAAAGTGTGATATGTTTTCAGGTATCTCCTATACTAATAGAGCCACATGCTCACCGGTTTGCCACATGATGTAGGCCTATGGACTGAACAAGAAACCACCAAAAATTTTAACCAGTCATCGCTCTCACAACACTGAGGACCAGTCATTCGAAATGACTTCTCCATGCATTTTATGCATTGGTAAAAGCACTATGATGAAAAGTGTGATATGTTTTCAGGTATCTCCTATACTAATAGAGCCACATGCTCACCGGTTTGCCACATGATGTAGGCCTATGGACTGAACAAGAAACCACCAAAAATTTTAACCAGTCATCGTTCTCACAACACTGAGGACCAGTCATTCGAAATGACTTCTCCATGCATTTTATGCATTGGTAAATGCACTATGATGAAAAGTGTGATATGTTTTCAGGTATCTCCTATACTAATAGAGCCACATGCTCACCGGTTTGCCACATGATGTAGGCCTATGGACTGAACAAGAAACCACCAAAAATTTTAACCAGTTATCGTTCTCACAACACTGAGGACCAGTCATTCGAAATGACTTCTCCATGCATTTTATGCATTGGTAAAAGCACTATGATGAAAAGTGTGATATGTTTTCAGGTATCTCCTATACTAATAGAGCCACATGCTCACCGGTTTGCCACATGATGTAGGCCTATGGACTGAACAAGAAACCACCAAAAATTTTAACCAGTCATTGTTCTCACAACACTGAGGACCAGTCATTCGAAATGACTTCTCCATGCATTTTATGCATTGGTAAAAGCACTATGATGAAAAGTGTGATATGTTTTCAGGTATCTCCTATACTAATAGAGCCACATGCTCACCGGTTTGCCACATGATGTAGGCCTATGGACTGAACAAGAAACCACCAAAAATTTTAACCAGTCATCGTTCTCACAACACTGAGGACCAGTCATTCGAAATGACTTCTCCATGCATTTTATGCATTGGTAAAAGCACTATGATGAAAAGTGTGATATGTTTTCAGGTATCTCCTATACTAATAGAGCCACATGCTCACCGGTTTGCCACATGATGTAGGCCTATGGACTGAACAAGAAACCACGAAAAATTTTAACCAGTCATCGTTCTCACAACACTGAGGACCAGTCATTCGAAATGACTTCTCCATGCATTTTATGCATTGGTAAAAGCACTATGATGAAAAGTGTGATATGTTTTCAGGTATCTCCTATACTAATAGAGCCACATGCTCACCGGTTTGCCACATGATGTAGGCCTATGGACTGAACAAGAAACCACCAAAAATTTTAACCAGTCATCGTTCTCACAACACTGAGGACCAGTCATTCGAAATGACTTCTCCATGCATTTTATGCATTGGTAAAAGCACTATGATGAAAAGTGTGATATGTTTTCAGGTATCTCCTATACTAATAGAGCCACATGCTCACCGGTTTGCCACATGATGTAGGCCTATGGACTGAACAAGAAACCACCAAAAATTTTAACCAGTCATCGCTCTCACAACACTGAGGACCAGTCATTCGAAATGACTTCTCCATGCATTTTATGCATTGGTAAAAGCACTATGATGAAAAGTGTGATATGTTTTCAGGTATCTCCTATACTAATAGCGCCACATGCTCACCGGTTTGCCACATGATGTAGGCCTATGGACTGAACAAGAAACCACCAAAAATTTTAACCAGTCATCGTTCTCACAACACTGAGGACCAGTCATTCGAAATGACTTCTCCATGCATTTTATGCATTGGTAAAACCACTATGATGAAAAGTGTGATATGTTTTCAGGTATCTCCTATACTAATAGAGCCACATGCTCACCGGTTTGCCACATGATGTAGGCCTATGGACTGAACAAGAAACCACCAAAAATTTTAACCAGTCATCGTTCTCACAACACTGAGGACCAGTCATTCGAAATGACTTCTCCATGCATTTTATGCATTGGTAAAAGCACTATGATGAAAAGTGTGATATGTTTTCAGGTATCTCCTATACTAATAGAGCCACATGCTCACCGGTTTGCCACATGATGTAGGCCTATGGACTGAACAAGAAACCACCAAAAATTTTAACTAGTCATCGTTCTCACAACACTGAGGACCAGTCATTCGAAATGACTTCTCCATGCATTTTATGCATTGGTAAAAGCACTATGATGAAAAGTGTGATATGTTTTCAGGTATCGCCTATACTAATAGAGCCACATGCTCACCGGTTTGCCACATGATGTAGGCCTATGGACTGAACAAGAAACCACCAAAAATTTTAACCAGTCATTGTTCTCACAACACTGAGGACCAGTCATTCGAAATGACTTCTCCATGCATTTTATGCATTGGTAAAAGCACTATGATGAAAAGTGTGATATGTTTTCAGGTATCTCCTATACTAATAGAGCCACATGCTCACCGGTTTGCCACATGATGTAGGCCTATGGACTGAACAAGAAACCACCAAAAATTTTAACCAGTCATCGTTCTCACAACACTGAGGACCAGTCATTCGAAATGACTTCTTCATGCATTTTATGCATTGGTAAAAGCACTATGATGAAAAGTGTGATATGTTTTCAGGTATCTCCTATACTAATAGAGCCACATGCTCACCGGTTTGCCACATGATGTAGGCCTATGGACTGAACAAGAAACCACCAAAAATTTTAACCAGTCATCGTTCTCACAACACTGAGGACCAGTCATTCGAAATGACTTCTCCATGCATTTTATGCATTGGTAAAAGCACTATGATGAAAAGTGTGACATGTTTTCAGGTATCTCCTATACTAATAGAGCCACATGCTCACCGGTTTGCCACATGATGTAGGCCTATGGACTGAACAAGAAACCACCAAAAGTTTTAACCAGTCATCGTTCTCACAACACTGAGGACCAGTCATTCGAAATGACTTCTCCATGCATTTTATGCATTGGTAAAAGCACTATGATGAAAAGTGTGATATGTTTTCAGGTATCTCCTATACTAATAGAGCCACATGCTCACCGGTTTGCCACATGATGTAGGCCTATGGACTGAACAAGAAACCACCAAAAATTTTAACCAGTCATCGTTCTCACAACACTGAGGACCAGTCATTCGAAATGACTTCTCCATGCATTTTATGCATTGGTAAAAGCACTATGATGAAAAGTGTGATATGTTTTCAGGTATCTCCTATACTAATAGAGCCACATGCTCACCGGTTTGCCACATGATGTAGGCCTATGGACTGAACAAGAAACCACCAAAAATTTTAACCAGTCATCGTTCTCACAACACTGAGGACCAGTCATTTGAAATCACTTCTCCATGCATTTTATGCATTGGTAAATGCACTATGATGAAAAGTGTGATATGTTTTCAGGTATCTCCTATACTAATAGAGCCACATGCTCACCGGTTTGCCACATGATGTAGGCCTATGGACTGAACAAGAAACCACCAAAAATTTTAACCAGTTATCGTTCTCACAACACTGAGGACCAGTCATTCGAAATGACTTCTCCATGCATTTTATGCATTGGTAAAAGCACTATGATGAAAAGTGTGATATGTTTTCAGGTATCTCCTATACTAATAGAGCCACATGCTCACCGGTTTGCCACATGATGTAGGCCTATGGACTGAACAAGAAACCACCAAAAATTTTAACCAGTCATTGTTCTCACAACACTGAGGACCAGTCATTCGAAATGACTTCTCCATGCATTTTATGCATTGGTAAAAGCACTATGATGAAAAGTGTGATATGTTTTCAGGTATCTCCTATACTAATAGAGCCACATGCTCACCGGTTTGCCACATGATGTAGGCCTATGGACTGAACAAGAAACCACCAAAAATTTTAACCAGTCATTGTTCTCACAACACTGAGGACCAGTCATTCGAAATGACTTCTCCATGCATTTTATGCATTGGTAAAAGCACTATGATGAAAAGTGTGATATGTTTTCAGGTATCTCCTATACTAATAGAGCCACATGCTCACCGGTTTGCCACATGATGTAGGCCTATGGACTGAACAAGAAACCACCAAAAATTTTAACCAGTCATCGTTCTCACAACACTGAGGACCAGTCATTCGAAATGACTTCTCCATGCATTTTATGCATTGGTAAAAGCACTATGATGAAAAGTGTGATATGTTTTCAGGTATCTCCTATACTAATAGAGCCACATGCTCACCGGTTTGCCACATGATGTAGGCCTATGGACTGAACAAGAAACCACCAAAAATTTTAACTAGTCATCGTTCTCACAACACTGAGGACCAGTCATTCGAAATGACTTCTCCATGCATTTTATGCATTGGTAAAAGCACTATGATGAAAAGTGTGATATGTTTTCAGGTATCTCCTATACTAATAGAGCCACATGCTCACCGGTTTGCCACATGATGTAGGCCTATGGACTGAACAAGAAACCACCAAAAATTTTAACCAGTCATTGTTCTCACAACACTGAGGACCAGTCATTCGAAATGACTTCTCCATGCATTTTATGCATTGGTAAAAGCACTATGATGAAAAGTGTGATATGTTTTCAGGTATCTCCTATACTAATAGAGCCACATGCTCACCGGTTTGCCACATGATGTAGGCCTATGGACTGAACAAGAAACCACCAAAAATTTTAACCAGTCATCGTTCTCACAACACTGAGGACCAGTCATTCGAAATGACTTCTCCATGCATTTTATGCATTGGTAAAAGCACTATGATGAAAAGTGTGATATGTTTTCAGGTATCTCCTATACTAATAGAGCCACATGCTCACCGGTTTGCCACATGATGTAGGCCTATGGACTGAACAAGAAACCACCAAAAATTTTAACTAGTCATCGTTCTCACAACACTGAGGACCAGTCATTCGAAATGACTTCTCCATGCATTTTATGCATTGGTAAAAGCACTATGATGAAAAGTGTGATATGTTTTCAGGTATCTCCTATACTAACAGAGCCACATGCTCACCGGTTTGCCACATGATGTAGGCCTATGGACTGAACAAGAAACCACCAAAAATTTTAACCAGTCATTGTTCTCACAACACTGAGGACCAGTCATTCGAAATGACTTCTCCATGCATTTTATGCATTGGTAAAAGCACTATGATGAAAAGTGTGATATGTTTTCAGGTATCTCCTATACTAATAGAGCCACATGCTCACCGGTTTGCCACATGATGTAGGCCTATGGACTGAACAAGAAACCACCAAAAATTTTAACCAGTCATCGTTCTCACAACACTGAGGACCAGTCATTCGAAATGACTTCTCCATGCATTTTATGCATTGGTAAAAGCACTATGATGAAAAGTGTGATATGTTTTCAGGTATCTCCTATACTAATAGAGCCACATGCTCACCGGTTTGCCACATGATGTAGGCCTATGGACTGAACAAGAAACCACCAAAAATTTTAACCAGTCATCGTTCTCACAACACTGAGGACCAGTCATTCGAAATGACTTCTCCATGCATTTTATGCATTGGTAAAAGCACTATGATGAAAAGTGTGATATGTTTTCAGGTATCTCCTATACTAATAGAGCCACATGCTCACCGGTTTGCCACATGATGTAGGCCTATGGACTGAACAAGAAACCACCAAAAATTTTAACCAGTCATCGCTCTCACAACACTGAGGACCAGTCATTCGAAATGACTTCTCCATGCATTTTATGCATTGGTAAAAGCACTATGATGAAAAGTGTGATATGTTTTCAGGTATCTCCTATACTAATAGAGCCACATGCTCACCGGTTTGCCACATGATGTAGGCCTATGGACTGAACAAGAAACCACCAAAAATTTTAACCAGTCATCGTTCTCACAACACTGAGGACCAGTCATTCGAAATGACTTCTCCATGCATTTTATGCATTGGTAAAACCACTATGATGAAAAGTGTGATATGTTTTCAGGTATCTCCTATACTAATAGAGCCGCATGCTCACCGGTTTGCCACATGATGTAGGCCTATGGACTGAACAAGAAACCACCAAAAATTTTAACCAGTCATCGTTCTCACAACACTGATAACCAGTCATTCGAAATGACTTCTCCATGCATTTTATGCATTGGTAAAAGCACTATGATGAAAAGTGTGATATGTTTTCAGGTATCTCCTATACTAATAGAGCCACATGCTCACCGGTTTGCCACATGATGTAGGCCTATGGACTGAACAAGAAACCACCAAAAATTTTAACTAGTCATCGTTCTCACAACACTGAGGACCAGTCATTCGAAATGACTTCTCCATGCATTTTATGCATTGGTAAAAGCACTATGATGAAAAGTGTGATATGTTTTCAGGTATCTCCTATACTAATAGAGCCACATGCTCACCGGTTTGCCACATGATGTAGGCCTATGGACTGAACAAGAAACCACCAAAAATTTTAACCAGTCATTGTTCTCACAACACTGAGGACCAGTCATTCGAAATGACTTCTCCATGCATTTTATGCATTGGTAAAAGCACTATGATGAAAAGTGTGATATGTTTTCAGGTATCTCCTATACTAATAGAGCCACATGCTCACCGGTTTGCCACATGATGTAGGCCTATGGACTGAACAAGAAACCACCAAAAATTTTAACCAGTCATCATTCTCACAACACTGAGGACCAGTCATTCGAAATGACTTCTTCATGCATTTTATGCATTGGTAAAAGCACTATGATGAAAAGTGTGATATGTTTTCAGGTATCTCCTATACTAATAGAGCCACATGCTCACCGGTTTGCCACATGATGTAGGCCTATGGACTGAACAAGAAACCACCAAAAATTTTAACCAGTCATCGTTCTCACAACACTGAGGACCAGTCATTCGAAATGACTTCTCCATGCATTTTATGCATTGGTAAAAGCACTATGATGAAAAGTGTGACATGTTTTCAGGTATCTCCTATACTAATAGAGCCACATGCTCACCGGTTTGCCACATGATGTAGGCCTATGGACTGAACAAGAAACCACCAAAAATTTTAACCAGTCATCGTTCTCACAACACTGAGGACCAGTCATTCGAAATGACTTCTCCATGCATTTTATGCATTGGTAAAAGCACTATGATGAAAAGTGTGATATGTTTTCAGGTATCGCCTATACTAATAGAGCCACATGCTCACCGGTTTGCCACATGATGTAGGCCTATGGACTGAACAAGAAACCACCAAAAATTTTAACCAGTCATCGTTCTCACAACACTGAGGACCAGTCATTCGAAATGACTTCTCCATGCATTTTATGCATTGGTAAAAGCACTATGATGAAAAGTGTGATTTGTTTTCAGGTATCTCCTATACTAATAGAGCCACATGCTCACCGGTTTGCTACATGATGTAGGCCTATGGACTGAACAAGAAAACAACAAAAATTTTAACCAGTCATCGTTCTCACAACACTGAGGACCAGTCATTCGAAATGACTTCTCCATGCATTTTATGCATTGGTAAAAGCACTATGATGAAAAGTGTGATATGTTTTCAGGTATCTCCTATACTAATAGAGCCACATGCTCACCGGTTTGCCACATGATGTAGGCCTATGGACTGAACAAGAAACCACCAAAAATTTTAACCAGTCATCGTTCTCACAACACTGAGGACCAGTCATTCGAAATGACTTCTCCATGCATTTTATGCATTGGTAAAAGCACTATGATGAAAAGTGTGATATGTTTTCAGGTATCTCCTATACTAATAGAGCCACATGCTCACCGGTTTGCCACATGATGTAGGCCTATGGACTGAACAAGAAACCACCAAAAATTTTAACCAGTCATCGTTCTCACAACACTGAGGACCAGTCATTTGAAATCACTTCTCCATGCATTTTATGCATTGGTAAATGCACTATGATGAAAAGTGTGATATGTTTTCAGGTATCTCCTATACTAATAGAGCCACATGCTCACCGGTTTGCCACATGATGTAGGCCTATGGACTGAACAAGAAACCACCAAAAATTTTAACCAGTTATCGTTCTCACAACACTGAGGACCAGTCATTCGAAATGACTTCTCCATGCATTTTATGCATTGGTAAAAGCACTATGATGAAAAGTGTGATATGTTTTCAGGTATCTCCTATACTAATAGAGCCACATGCTCACCGGTTTGCCACATGATGTAGGCCTATGGACTGAACAAGAAACCACCAAAAATTTTAACCAGTCATTGTTCTCACAACACTGAGGACCAGTCATTCGAAATGACTTCTCCATGCATTTTATGCATTGGTAAAAGCACTATGATGAAAAGTGTGATATGTTTTCAGGTATCTCCTATACTAATAGAGCCACATGCTCACCGGTTTGCCACATGATGTAGGCCTATGGACTGAACAAGAAACCACCAAAAATTTTAACCAGTCATCGTTCTCACAACACTGAGGACCAGTCATTCGAAATGACTTCTCCATGCATTTTATGCATTGGTAAAAGCACTATGATGAAAAGTGTGATATGTTTTCAGGTATCTCCTATACTAATAGAGCCACATGCTCACCGGTTTGCCACATGATGTAGGCCTATGGACTGAACAAGAAACCACCAAAAATTTTAACCAGTCATCGTTCTCACAACACTGAGGACCAGTCATTCGAAATGACTTCTCCATGCATTTTATGCATTGGTAAAAGCACTATGATGAAAAGTGTGATATGTTTTCAGGTATCTCCTATACCAATAGAGCCACATGCTCACCGGTTTGCCACATGATGTAGGCCTATGGACTGAACAAGAAACCACCAAAAATTTTAACCAGTCATCGTTCTCACAACACTGAGGACCAGTCATTCGAAATGACTTCTCCATGCATTTTATGCATTGGTAAAAGCACTATGGTGAAAAGTGTGATATGTTTTCAGGTATCTCCTATACCAATAGAGCCACATGCTCACCGGTTTGCCACATGATGTAGGCCTATGGACTGAACAAGAAACCACCAAAAATTTTAACCAGTCATCGTTCTCACAACACTGAGGACCAGTCATTCGAAATGACTTCTCCATGCATTTTATGCATTGGTAAAAGCACTATGATGAAAAGTGTGATATGTTTTCAGGTATCTCCTATACTAATAGAGCCACATGCTCACTGGTTTGCCACATGATGTAGGCCTATGGACTGAACAAGAAACCACCAAAAATTTTAACTAGTCATCGTTCTCACAACACTGAGGACCAGTCATTCGAAATTACTTCTCCATGCATTTTATGCATTGGTAAAAGCACTATGATGAAAAGTGTGATATGTTTTCAGGTATCTCCTATACTAATAGAGCCACATGCTCACCGGTTTGCCACATGATGTAGGCCTATGGACTGAACAAGAAACCACCAAAAATTTTAACCAGTCATCGTTCTCACAACACTGAGGACCAGTCATTCGAAATTACTTCTCCATGCATTTTATGCATTGGTAAAAGCACTATGATGAAAAGTGTGATATGTTTTCAGGTATCTCCTATACTAATAGAGCCACATGCTCACCGGTTTGCCACATGATGTAGGCCTATGGACTGAACAAGAAACCACCAAAAATTTTAACCAGTCATTGTTCTCACAACACTGAGGACCAGTCATTCGAAATGACTTCTCCATGCATTTTATGCATTGGTAAAAGCACTATGATGAAAAGTGTGATATGTTTTCAGGTATCTCCTATACTAATAGAGCCACATGCTCACCGGTTTGCCCACATGATGTAGGCCTATGGACTGAACAAGAAACCACCAAAAATTTTAACCAGTCATCGTTCTCACAACACTGAGGACCAGTCATTCGAAATGACTTCTCCATGCATTTTATGCATTGGTAAAAGCACTATGATGAAAAGTGTGATATGTTTTCAGGTATCTCCTATACTAATAGAGCCACATGCTCACCGGTTTGCCACATGATGTAGGCCTATGGACTGAACAAGAAACCACCAAAAATTTTAACCAGTCATCGTTCTCACAACACTGAGGACCAGTCATTCGAAATGACTTCTCCATGCATTTTATGCATTGGTAAAAGCACTATGATGAAAAGTGTGATATGTTTTCAGGTATCTCCTATACTAATAGAGCCACATGCTCACCGGTTTGCCACATGATGTAGGCCTATGGACTGAACAAGAAACCACCAAAAATTTTAACCAGTCATCGTTCTCACAACACTGAGGACCAGTCATTCGAAATGACTTCTCCATGCATTTTATGCATTGGTAAAAGCACTATGATGAAAAGTGTGATATGTTTTCAGGTATCTCCTATACTAATAGAGCCACATGCTCACCGGTTTGCCACATGATGTAGGCCTATGGACTGAACAAGAAACCACCAAAAATTTTAACCAGTCATCGCTCTCACAACACTGAGGACCAGTCATTCGAAATGACTTCTCCATGCATTTTATGCATTGGTAAAAGCACTATGATGAAAAGTGTGATATGTTTTCAGGTATCTCCTATACTAATAGAGCCACATGCTCACCGGTTTGCCACATGATGTAGGCCTATGGACTGAACAAGAAACCACCAAAAATTTTAACCAGTCATCGTTCTCACAACACTGAGGACCAGTCATTCGAAATGACTTCTCCATGCATTTTATGCATTGGTAAATGCACTATGATGAAAAGTGTGATATGTTTTCAGGTATCTCCTATACTAATAGAGCCACATGCTCACCGGTTTGCCACATGATGTAGGCCTATGGACTGAACAAGAAACCACCAAAAATTTTAACCAGTTATCGTTCTCACAACACTGAGGACCAGTCATTCGAAATGACTTCTCCATGCATTTTATGCATTGGTAAAAGCACTATGATGAAAAGTGTGATATGTTTTCAGGTATCTCCTATACTAATAGAGCCACATGCTCACCGGTTTGCCACATGATGTAGGCCTATGGACTGAACAAGAAACCACCAAAAATTTTAACCAGTCATTGTTCTCACAACACTGAGGACCAGTCATTCGAAATGACTTCTCCATGCATTTTATGCATTGGTAAAAGCACTATGATGAAAAGTGTGATATGTTTTCAGGTATCTCCTATACTAATAGAGCCACATGCTCACCGGTTTGCCACATGATGTAGGCCTATGGACTGAACAAGAAACCACCAAAAATTTTAACCAGTCATCGTTCTCACAACACTGAGGACCAGTCATTCGAAATGACTTCTCCATGCATTTTATGCATTGGTAAAAGCACTATGATGAAAAGTGTGATATGTTTTCAGGTATCTCCTATACTAATAGAGCCACATGCTCACCGGTTTGCCACATGATGTAGGCCTATGGACTGAACAAGAAACCACGAAAAATTTTAACCAGTCATCGTTCTCACAACACTGAGGACCAGTCATTCGAAATGACTTCTCCATGCATTTTATGCATTGGTAAAAGCACTATGATGAAAAGTGTGATATGTTTTCAGGTATCTCCTATACTAATAGAGCCACATGCTCACCGGTTTGCCACATGATGTAGGCCTATGGACTGAACAAGAAACCACCAAAAATTTTAACCAGTCATCGTTCTCACAACACTGAGGACCAGTCATTCGAAATGACTTCTCCATGCATTTTATGCATTGGTAAAAGCACTATGATGAAAAGTGTGATATGTTTTCAGGTATCTCCTATACTAATAGAGCCACATGCTCACCGGTTTGCCACATGATGTAGGCCTATGGACTGAACAAGAAACCACCAAAAATTTTAACCAGTCATCGCTCTCACAACACTGAGGACCAGTCATTCGAAATGACTTCTCCATGCATTTTATGCATTGGTAAAAGCACTATGATGAAAAGTGTGATATGTTTTCAGGTATCTCCTATACTAATAGCGCCACATGCTCACCGGTTTGCCACATGATGTAGGCCTATGGACTGAACAAGAAACCACCAAAAATTTTAACCAGTCATCGTTCTCACAACACTGAGGACCAGTCATTCGAAATGACTTCTCCATGCATTTTATGCATTGGTAAAACCACTATGATGAAAAGTGTGATATGTTTTCAGGTATCTCCTATACTAATAGAGCCACATGCTCACCGGTTTGCCACATGATGTAGGCCTATGGACTGAACAAGAAACCACCAAAAATTTTAACCAGTCATCGTTCTCACAACACTGAGGACCAGTCATTCGAAATGACTTCTCCATGCATTTTATGCATTGGTAAAAGCACTATGATGAAAAGTGTGATATGTTTTCAGGTATCTCCTATACTAATAGAGCCACATGCTCACCGGTTTGCCACATGATGTAGGCCTATGGACTGAACAAGAAACCACCAAAAATTTTAACTAGTCATCGTTCTCACAACACTGAGGACCAGTCATTCGAAATGACTTCTCCATGCATTTTATGCATTGGTAAAAGCACTATGATGAAAAGTGTGATATGTTTTCAGGTATCTCCTATACTAATAGAGCCACATGCTCACCGGTTTGCCACATGATGTAGGCCTATGGACTGAACAAGAAACCACCAAAAATTTTAACCAGTCATTGTTCTCACAACACTGAGGACCAGTCATTCGAAATGACTTCTCCATGCATTTTATGCATTGGTAAAAGCACTATGATGAAAAGTGTGATATGTTTTCAGGTATCTCCTATACTAATAGAGCCACATGCTCACCGGTTTGCCACATGATGTAGGCCTATGGACTGAACAAGAAACCACCAAAAATTTTAACCAGTCATCGTTCTCACAACACTGAGGACCAGTCATTCGAAATGACTTCTTCATGCATTTTATGCATTGGTAAAAGCACTATGATGAAAAGTGTGATATGTTTTCAGGTATCTCCTATACTAATAGAGCCACATGCTCACCGGTTTGCCACATGATGTAGGCCTATGGACTGAACAAGAAACCACCAAAAATTTTAACCAGTCATCGTTCTCACAACACTGAGGACCAGTCATTCGAAATGACTTCTCCATGCATTTTATGCATTGGTAAAAGCACTATGATGAAAAGTGTGATATGTTTTCAGGTATCTCCTATACTAATAGAGCCACATGCTCACCGGTTTGCCACATGATGTAGGCCTATGGACTGAACAAGAAACCACCAAAAATTTTAACCAGTCATCGTTCTCACAACACTGAGGACCAGTCATTCGAAATGACTTCTCCATGCATTTTATGCATTGGTAAAAGCACTATGATGAAAAGTGTGATATGTTTTCAGGTATCTCCTATACTAATAGAGCCACATGCTCACCGGTTTGCCACATGATGTAGGCCTATGGACTGAACAAGAAACCACCCAAAATTTTAACCAGTCATCGTTCTCACAACACTGAGGACCAGTCATTCGAAATGACTTCTCCATGCATTTTATGCATTGGTAAAAGCACTATGATGAAAAGTGTGATATGTTTTCAGGTATCTCCTATACTAATAGAGCCACATGCTCACCGGTTTGCCACATGACGTAGGCCTATGGACTGAACAAGAAACCACCAAAAATTTTAACCAGTCATCGTTCTCACAACACTGAGGACCAGTCATTCGAAATGACTTCTCCATGCATTTTATGCATTGGTAAAAGCACTATGATGAAAAGTGTGATATGTTTTCAGGTATCTCCTATACTAATAGAGCCACATGCTCACCGGTTTGCCACATGATGTAGGCCTATGGACTGAACAAGAAACCACCAAACATTTTAACCAGTCATCGTTCTCACAACACTGAGGACCAGTCATTCGAAATGACTTCTCCATGCATTTTATGCATTGGTAAAAGCACTATGATGAAAAGTGTGATGTTTTCAGGTATCTCCTATACTAATAGAGCCACATGCTCACCGGTTTGCCACATGATGTGGGCCTGTGGACTGAACAAGAAACCACCAAAAATTTTAACCAGTCATCGTTCTCACAACACTGAGGACCAGTCATTCGAAATGACTTCTCCATGCATTTTAAAATTTTTGGTGGTTTCTTGTTCAGTCCATAGGAGATACCTGAAAACATATCACACTTTTCATCATAGTGCTTTTACCAATGCATAAAATGCATGGAGAAGTCATTTCGAATGACTGGTCCCCAGTGTTGTGAGAACGATGCCTGGTTAAAATTTTTGGTGGTTTCTTGTTCAGTCCATAGGCCCACATCATGTGGCAAACCGGTGAGCATGTGGCTCTATTAGTATAGGAGATACCTGAAAACATATCACACTTTTCATCATAGTGCTTTTACCAATGCATAAAATGCATGGAGAAGTCATTTCGAATGACTGGTCCTCAGTGTTGTGAGAACGATGACTGGTTAAAATTTTTGGTGGTTTCTTGTTCAGTCCATAGGCCTACATCATGTGGCAATCCGGTGAGCATGTGGCTCTATTAGTATAGGAGATACCTGAAAACATATCACACTTTTCATCATAGTGCTTTTACCAATGCATAAAATGCATGGAGAAGTCATTTCGAATGACTGGTCCTCAGTGTTGTGAGAACGATGACTGGTTAAAATTTTTGGTGGTTTCTTGTTCAGTCCATAGGCCTACATCATGTGGCAAACCGGTGAGCATGTGGCTCTATTAGTATAGGAGATACCTGAAAACATATCACACTTTTCATCATAGTGCTTTTACCAATGCATAAAATGCATGGAGAAGTCATTTCGAATGACTGGTCCTCAGTGTTGTGAGAACAATGACTGGTTAAAATTTTTGGTGGTTTCTTGTTCAGTCCATAGGCCTACATCATGTGGCAAACCGGTGAGCATGTGGCGCTATTAGTATAGGAGATACCTGAAAACATATCACACTTTTCATCATAGTGCTTTTACCAATGCATAAAATGCATGGAGAAGTCATTTCGAATGACTGGTCCTCAGTGTTGTGAGAACGATGAGACTGGTTAAAATTTTTGGTGGTTTCTTGTTCAGTCCATAGGCCTACATCATGTGGCAAACCGGTGAGCATGTGGCTCTATTAGTATAGGAGATACCTGAAAACATATCACACTTTTCATCATAGTGCTTTTACCAATGCATAAAATGCATGGAGAAGTCATTTCGAATGACTGGTCCTCAGTGTTGTGAGAACGATGACTGGTTAAAATTTTTGGTGGTTTCTTGTTCAGTCCATAGGCCTACATCATGTGGCAAACCGGTGAGCATGTGGCTCTATTAGTATAGGAGATACCTGAAAACATATCACACTTTTCATCATAGTGCTTTTACCAATGCATAAAATGCATGGAGAAGTCATTTCGAATGACTGGTCCTCAGTGTTGTGAGAACGATGACTGGTTAAAATTTTTGGTGGTTTCTTGTTCAGTCCATAGGCCTACATCATGTGGCAAACCGGTGAGCATGTGGCTCTATTAGTATAGGAGATACCTGAAAACATATCACACTTTTCATCATAGTGCTTTTACCAATGCATAAAATGCATGGAGAAGTCATTTCGAATGACTGGTCCTCAGTGTTGTGAGAACGATGACTGGTTAAAATTTTTGGTGGTTTCTTGTTCAGTCCATAGGCCTACATCATGTGGCAAACCGGTGAGCATGTGGCTCTATTAGTATAGGAGATACCTGAAAACATATCACACTTTTCATCATAGTGCTTTTACCAATGCATAAAATGCATGGAGAAGTCATTTCGAATGACTGGTCCTCAGTGTTGTGAGAACGATGACTGGTTAAAATTTTTGGTGGTTTCTTGTTCAGTCCATAGGCCTACATCATGTGGCAAACCGGTGAGCATGTGGCTCTATTAGTATAGGAGATACCTGAAAACATATCACACTTTTCATCATAGTGCTTTTACCAATGCATAAAATGCATGGAGAAGTCATTTCGAATGACTGGTCCTCAGTGTTGTGAGAACGATGACTGGTTAAAATTTTTGGTGGTTTCTTGTTCAGTCCATAGGCCTACATCATGTGGCAAACCGGTGAGCATGTGGCTCTATTAGTATAGGAGATACCTGAAAACATATCACACTTTTCATCATAGTGCTTTTACCAATGCATAAAATGCATGGAGAAGTCATTTCGAATGACTGGTCCTCAGTGTTGTGAGAACGATGACTGGTTAAAATTTTTGGTGGTTTCTTGTTCAGTCCATAGGCCTACATCATGTGGCAAACCGGTGAGCATGTGGCTCTATTAGTATAGGAGATACCTGAAAACATATCACACTTTTCATCATAGTGCTTTTACCAATGCATAAAATGCATGGAGAAGTCATTTCGAATGACTGGTCCTCAGTGTTGTGAGAACGATGACTGGTTAAAATTTTTGGTGGTTTCTTGTTCAGTCCATAGGCCTACATCATGTGGCAAACCGGTGAGCATGTGGCTCTATTAGTATAGGAGATACCTGAAAACATATCACACTTTTCATCATAGTGCTTTTACCAATGCATAAAATGCATGGAGAAGTCATTTCGAATGACTGGTCCTCAGTGTTGTGAGAACGATGACTGGTTAAAATTTTTGGTGGTTTCTTGTTCAGTCCATAGGCCTACATCATGTGGCAAACCGGTGAGCATGTGGCTCTATTAGTATAGGAGATACCTGAAAACATATCACACTTTTCATCATAGTGCTTTTACCAATGCATAAAATGCATGGAGAAGTCATTTCGAATGACTGGTCCTCAGTGTTGTGAGAACGATGACTGGTTAAAATTTTTGGTGGTTTCTTGTTCAGTCCATAGGCCTACATCATGTGGCAAACCGGTGAGCATGTGGCTCTATTAGTATAGGAGATACCTGAAAACATATCACACTTTTCATCATAGTGCTTTTACCAATGCATAAAATGCATGGAGAAGTCATTTCGAATGACTGGTCCTCAGTGTTGTGAGAACGATGACTGGTTAAAATTTTTGGTGGTTTCTTGTTCAGTCCATAGGCCTACATCATGTGGCAAACCGGTGAGCATGTGGCTCTATTAGTATAGGAGATACCTGAAAACATATCACACTTTTCATCATAGTGCTTTTACCAATGCATAAAATGCATGGAGAAGTCATTTCGAATGACTGGTCCTCAGTGTTGTGAGAACGATGACTGGTTAAAATTTTTGGTGGTTTCTTGTTCAGTCCATAGGCCTACATCATGTGGCAAACCGGTGAGCATGTGGCTCTATTAGTATAGGAGATACCTGAAAACATATCACACTTTTCATCATAGTGCTTTTACCAATGCATAAAATGCATGGAGAAGTCATTTCGAATGACTGGTCCTCAGTGTTGTGAGAACGATGACTGGTTAAAATTTTTGGTGGTTTCTTGTTCAGTCCATAGGCCTACATCATGTGGCAAACCGGTGAGCATGTGGCTCTATTAGTATAGGAGATACCTGAAAACATATCACACTTTTCATCATAGTGCTTTTACCAATGCATAAAATGCATGGAGAAGTCATTTCGAATGACTGGTCCTCAGTGTTGTGAGAACGATGACTGGTTAAAATTTTTGGTGGTTTCTTGTTCAGTCCATAGGCCTACATCATGTGGCAAACCGGTGAGCATGTGGCTCTATTAGTATAGGAGATACCTGAAAACATATCACACTTTTCATCATAGTGCTTTTACCAATGCATAAAATGCATGGAGAAGTCATTTCGAATGACTGGTCCTCAGTGTTGTGAGAACGATGACTGGTTAAAATTTTTGGTGGTTTCTTGTTCAGTCCATAGGCCTACATCATGTGGCAAACCGGTGAGCATGTGGCTCTATTAGTATAGGAGATACCTGAAAACATATCACACTTTTCATCATAGTGCTTTTACCAATGCATAAAATGCATGGAGAAGTCATTTCGAATGACTGGTCCTCAGTGTTGTGAGAACGATGACTGGTTAAAATTTTTGGTGGTTTCTTGTTCAGTCCATAGGCCTACATCATGTGGCAAACCGGTGAGCATGTGGCTCTATTAGTATAGGAGATACCTGAAAACATATCACACTTTTCATCATAGTGCTTTTACCAATGCATAAAATGCATGGAGAAGTCATTTCGAATGACTGGTCCTCAGTGTTGTGAGAACGATGACTGGTTAAAATTTTTGGTGGTTTCTTGTTCAGTCCATAGGCCTACATCATGTGGCAAACCGGTGAGCATGTGGCTCTATTAGTATAGGAGATACCTGAAAACATATCACACTTTTCATCATAGTGCTTTTACCAATGCATAAAATGCATGGAGAAGTCATTTCGAATGACTGGTCCTCAGTGTTGTGAGAACGATGACTGGTTAAAATTTTTGGTGGTTTCTTGTTCAGTCCATAGGCCTACATCATGTGGCAAACCGGTGAGCATGTGGCTCTATTAGTATAGGAGATACCTGAAAACATATCACACTTTTCATCATAGTGCTTTTACCAATGCATAAAATGCATGGAGAAGTCATTTCGAATGACTGGTCCTCAGTGTTGTGAGAACGATGACTGGTTAAAATTTTTGGTGGTTTCTTGTTCAGTCCATAGGCCTACATCATGTGGCAAACCGGTGAGCATGTGGCTCTATTAGTATAGGAGATACCTGAAAACATATCACACTTTTCATCATAGTGCTTTTACCAATGCATAAAATGCATGGAGAAGTCATTTCGAATGACTGGTCCTCAGTGTTGTGAGAACGATGACTGGTTAAAATTTTTGGTGGTTTCTTGTTCAGTCCATAGGCCTACATCATGTGGCAAACCGGTGAGCATGTGGCTCTATTAGTATAGGAGATACCTGAAAACATATCACACTTTTCATCATAGTGCTTTTACCAATGCATAAAATGCATGGAGAAGTCATTTCGAATGACTGGTCCTCAGTGTTGTGAGAACGATGACTGGTTAAAATTTTTGGTGGTTTCTTGTTCAGTCCATAGGCCTACATCATGTGGCAAACCGGTGAGCATGTGGCTCTATTAGTATAGGAGATACCTGAAAACATATCACACTTTTCATCATAGTGCTTTTACCAATGCATAAAATGCATGGAGAAGTCATTTCGAATGACTGGTCCTCAGTGTTGTGAGAACGATGACTGGTTAAAATTTTTGGTGGTTTCTTGTTCAGTCCATAGGCCTACATCATGTGGCAAACCGGTGAGCATGTGGCTCTATTAGTATAGGAGATACCTGAAAACATATCACACTTTTCATCATAGTGCTTTTACCAATGCATAAAATGCATGGAGAAGTCATTTCGAATGACTGGTCCTCAGTGTTGTGAGAACGATGACTGGTTAAAATTTTTGGTGGTTTCTTGTTCAGTCCATAGGCCTACATCATGTGGCAAACCGGTGAGCATGTGGCTCTATTAGTATAGGAGATACCTGAAAACATATCACACTTTTCATCATAGTGCTTTTACCAATGCATAAAATGCATGGAGAAGTCATTTCGAATGACTGGTCCTCAGTGTTGTGAGAACGATGACTGGTTAAAATTTTTGGTGGTTTCTTGTTCAGTCCATAGGCCTACATCATGTGGCAAACCGGTGAGCATGTGGCTCTATTAGTATAGGAGATACCTGAAAACATATCACACTTTTCATCATAGTGCTTTTACCAATGCATAAAATGCATGGAGAAGTCATTTCGAATGACTGGTCCTCAGTGTTGTGAGAACGATGACTGGTTAAAATTTTTGGTGGTTTCTTGTTCAGTCCATAGGCCTACATCATGTGGCAAACCGGTGAGCATGTGGCTCTATTAGTATAGGAGATACCTGAAAACATATCACACTTTTCATCATAGTGCTTTTACCAATGCATAAAATGCATGGAGAAGTCATTTCGAATGACTGGTCCTCAGTGTTGTGAGAACGATGACTGGTTAAAATTTTTGGTGGTTTCTTGTTCAGTCCATAGGCCTACATCATGTGGCAAACCGGTGAGCATGTGGCTCTATTAGTATAGGAGATACCTGAAAACATATCACACTTTTCATCATAGTGCTTTTACCAATGCATAAAATGCATGGAGAAGTCATTTCGAATGACTGGTCCTCAGTGTTGTGAGAACGATGACTGGTTAAAATTTTTGGTGGTTTCTTGTTCAGTCCATAGGCCTACATCATGTGGCAAACCGGTGAGCATGTGGCTCTATTAGTATAGGAGATACCTGAAAACATATCACACTTTTCATCATAGTGCTTTTACCAATGCATAAAATGCATGGAGAAGTCATTTCGAATGACTGGTCCTCAGTGTTGTGAGAACGATGACTGGTTAAAATTTTTGGTGGTTTCTTGTTCAGTCCATAGGCCTACATCATGTGGCAAACCGGTGAGCATGTGGCTCTATTAGTATAGGAGATACCTGAAAACATATCACACTTTTCATCATAGTGCTTTTACCAATGCATAAAATGCATGGAGAAGTCATTTCGAATGACTGGTCCTCAGTGTTGTGAGAACGATGACTGGTTAAAATTTTTGGTGGTTTCTTGTTCAGTCCATAGGCCTACATCATGTGGCAAACCGGTGAGCATGTGGCTCTATTAGTATAGGAGATACCTGAAAACATATCACACTTTTCATCATAGTGCTTTTACCAATGCATAAAATGCATGGAGAAGTCATTTCGAATGACTGGTCCTCAGTGTTGTGAGAACGATGACTGGTTAAAATTTTTGGTGGTTTCTTGTTCAGTCCATAGGCCTACATCATGTGGCAAACCGGTGAGCATGTGGCTCTATTAGTATAGGAGATACCTGAAAACATATCACACTTTTCATCATAGTGCTTTTACCAATGCATAAAATGCATGGAGAAGTCATTTCGAATGACTGGTCCTCAGTGTTGTGAGAACGATGACTGGTTAAAATTTTTGGTGGTTTCTTGTTCAGTCCATAGGCCTACATCATGTGGCAAACCGGTGAGCATGTGGCTCTATTAGTATAGGAGATACCTGAAAACATATCACACTTTTCATCATAGTGCTTTTACCAATGCATAAAATGCATGGAGAAGTCATTTCGAATGACTGGTCCTCAGTGTTGTGAGAACGATGACTGGTTAAAATTTTTGGTGGTTTCTTGTTCAGTCCATAGGCCTACATCATGTGGCAAACCGGTGAGCATGTGGCTCTATTAGTATAGGAGATACCTGAAAACATATCACACTTTTCATCATAGTGCTTTTACCAATGCATAAAATGCATGGAGAAGTCATTTCGAATGACTGGTCCTCAGTGTTGTGAGAACGATGACTGGTTAAAATTTTTGGTGGTTTCTTGTTCAGTCCATAGGCCTACATCATGTGGCAAACCGGTGAGCATGTGGCTCTATTAGTATAGGAGATACCTGAAAACATATCACACTTTTCATCATAGTGCTTTTACCAATGCATAAAATGCATGGAGAAGTCATTTCGAATGACTGGTCCTCAGTGTTGTGAGAACGATGACTGGTTAAAATTTTTGGTGGTTTCTTGTTCAGTCCATAGGCCTACATCATGTGGCAAACCGGTGAGCATGTGGCTCTATTAGTATAGGAGATACCTGAAAACATATCACACTTTTCATCATAGTGCTTTTACCAATGCATAAAATGCATGGAGAAGTCATTTCGAATGACTGGTCCTCAGTGTTGTGAGAACGATGACTGGTTAAAATTTTTGGTGGTTTCTTGTTCAGTCCATAGGCCTACATCATGTGGCAAACCGGTGAGCATGTGGCTCTATTAGTATAGGAGATACCTGAAAACATATCACACTTTTCATCATAGTGCTTTTACCAATGCATAAAATGCATGGAGAAGTCATTTCGAATGACTGGTCCTCAGTGTTGTGAGAACGATGACTGGTTAAAATTTTTGGTGGTTTCTTGTTCAGTCCATAGGCCTACATCATGTGGCAAACCGGTGAGCATGTGGCTCTATTAGTATAGGAGATACCTGAAAACATATCACACTTTTCATCATAGTGCTTTTACCAATGCATAAAATGCATGGAGAAGTCATTTCGAATGACTGGTCCTCAGTGTTGTGAGAACGATGACTGGTTAAAATTTTTGGTGGTTTCTTGTTCAGTCCATAGGCCTACATCATGTGGCAAACCGGTGAGCATGTGGCTCTATTAGTATAGGAGATACCTGAAAACATATCACACTTTTCATCATAGTGCTTTTACCAATGCATAAAATGCATGGAGAAGTCATTTCGAATGACTGGTCCTCAGTGTTGTGAGAACGATGACTGGTTAAAATTTTTGGTGGTTTCTTGTTCAGTCCATAGGCCTACATCATGTGGCAAACCGGTGAGCATGTGGCTCTATTAGTATAGGAGATACCTGAAAACATATCACACTTTTCATCATAGTGCTTTTACCAATGCATAAAATGCATGGAGAAGTCATTTCGAATGACTGGTCCTCAGTGTTGTGAGAACGATGACTGGTTAAAATTTTTGGTGGTTTCTTGTTCAGTCCATAGGCCTACATCATGTGGCAAACCGGTGAGCATGTGGCTCTATTAGTATAGGAGATACCTGAAAACATATCACACTTTTCATCATAGTGCTTTTACCAATGCATAAAATGCATGGAGAAGTCATTTCGAATGACTGGTCCTCAGTGTTGTGAGAACGATGACTGGTTAAAATTTTTGGTGGTTTCTTGTTCAGTCCATAGGCCTACATCATGTGGCAAACCGGTGAGCATGTGGCTCTATTAGTATAGGAGATACCTGAAAACATATCACACTTTTCATCATAGTGCTTTTACCAATGCATAAAATGCATGGAGAAGTCATTTCGAATGACTGGTCCTCAGTGTTGTGAGAACGATGACTGGTTAAAATTTTTGGTGGTTTCTTGTTCAGTCCATAGGCCTACATCATGTGGCAAACCGGTGAGCATGTGGCTCTATTAGTATAGGAGATACCTGAAAACATATCACACTTTTCATCATAGTGCTTTTACCAATGCATAAAATGCATGGAGAAGTCATTTCGAATGACTGGTCCTCAGTGTTGTGAGAACGATGACTGGTTAAAATTTTTGGTGGTTTCTTGTTCAGTCCATAGGCCTACATCATGTGGCAAACCGGTGAGCATGTGGCTCTATTAGTATAGGAGATACCTGAAAACATATCACACTTTTCATCATAGTGCTTTTACCAATGCATAAAATGCATGGAGAAGTCATTTCGAATGACTGGTCCTCAGTGTTGTGAGAACGATGACTGGTTAAAATTTTTGGTGGTTTCTTGTTCAGTCCATAGGCCTACATCATGTGGCAAACCGGTGAGCATGTGGCTCTATTAGTATAGGAGATACCTGAAAACATATCACACTTTTCATCATAGTGCTTTTACCAATGCATAAAATGCATGGAGAAGTCATTTCGAATGACTGGTCCTCAGTGTTGTGAGAACGATGACTGGTTAAAATTTTTGGTGGTTTCTTGTTCAGTCCATAGGCCTACATCATGTGGCAAACCGGTGAGCATGTGGCTCTATTAGTATAGGAGATACCTGAAAACATATCACACTTTTCATCATAGTGCTTTTACCAATGCATAAAATGCATGGAGAAGTCATTTCGAATGACTGGTCCTCAGTGTTGTGAGAACGATGACTGGTTAAAATTTTTGGTGGTTTCTTGTTCAGTCCATAGGCCTACATCATGTGGCAAACCGGTGAGCATGTGGCTCTATTAGTATAGGAGATACCTGAAAACATATCACACTTTTCATCATAGTGCTTTTACCAATGCATAAAATGCATGGAGAAGTCATTTCGAATGACTGGTCCTCAGTGTTGTGAGAACGATGACTGGTTAAAATTTTTGGTGGTTTCTTGTTCAGTCCATAGGCCTACATCATGTGGCAAACCGGTGAGCATGTGGCTCTATTAGTATAGGAGATACCTGAAAACATATCACACTTTTCATCATAGTGCTTTTACCAATGCATAAAATGCATGGAGAAGTCATTTCGAATGACTGGTCCTCAGTGTTGTGAGAACGATGACTGGTTAAAATTTTTGGTGGTTTCTTGTTCAGTCCATAGGCCTACATCATGTGGCAAACCGGTGAGCATGTGGCTCTATTAGTATAGGAGATACCTGAAAACATATCACACTTTTCATCATAGTGCTTTTACCAATGCATAAAATGCATGGAGAAGTCATTTCGAATGACTGGTCCTCAGTGTTGTGAGAACGATGACTGGTTAAAATTTTTGGTGGTTTCTTGTTCAGTCCATAGGCCTACATCATGTGGCAAACCGGTGAGCATGTGGCTCTATTAGTATAGGAGATACCTGAAAACATATCACACTTTTCATCATAGTGCTTTTACCAATGCATAAAATGCATGGAGAAGTCATTTCGAATGACTGGTCCTCAGTGTTGTGAGAACGATGACTGGTTAAAATTTTTGGTGGTTTCTTGTTCAGTCCATAGGCCTACATCATGTGGCAAACCGGTGAGCATGTGGCTCTATTAGTATAGGAGATACCTGAAAACATATCACACTTTTCATCATAGTGCTTTTACCAATGCATAAAATGCATGGAGAAGTCATTTCGAATGACTGGTCCTCAGTGTTGTGAGAACGATGACTGGTTAAAATTTTTGGTGGTTTCTTGTTCAGTCCATAGGCCTACATCATGTGGCAAACCGGTGAGCATGTGGCTCTATTAGTATAGGAGATACCTGAAAACATATCACACTTTTCATCATAGTGCTTTTACCAATGCATAAAATGCATGGAGAAGTCATTTCGAATGACTGGTCCTCAGTGTTGTGAGAACGATGACTGGTTAAAATTTTTGGTGGTTTCTTGTTCAGTCCATAGGCCTACATCATGTGGCAAACCGGTGAGCATGTGGCTCTATTAGTATAGGAGATACCTGAAAACATATCACACTTTTCATCATAGTGCTTTTACCAATGCATAAAATGCATGGAGAAGTCATTTCGAATGACTGGTCCTCAGTGTTGTGAGAACGATGACTGGTTAAAATTTTTGGTGGTTTCTTGTTCAGTCCATAGGCCTACATCATGTGGCAAACCGGTGAGCATGTGGCTCTATTAGTATAGGAGATACCTGAAAACATATCACACTTTTCATCATAGTGCTTTTACCAATGCATAAAATGCATGGAGAAGTCATTTCGAATGACTGGTCCTCAGTGTTGTGAGAACGATGACTGGTTAAAATTTTTGGTGGTTTCTTGTTCAGTCCATAGGCCTACATCATGTGGCAAACCGGTGAGCATGTGGCTCTATTAGTATAGGAGATACCTGAAAACATATCACACTTTTCATCATAGTGCTTTTACCAATGCATAAAATGCATGGAGAAGTCATTTCGAATGACTGGTCCTCAGTGTTGTGAGAACGATGACTGGTTAAAATTTTTGGTGGTTTCTTGTTCAGTCCATAGGCCTACATCATGTGGCAAACCGGTGAGCATGTGGCTCTATTAGTATAGGAGATACCTGAAAACATATCACACTTTTCATCATAGTGCTTTTACCAATGCATAAAATGCATGGAGAAGTCATTTCGAATGACTGGTCCTCAGTGTTGTGAGAACGATGACTGGTTAAAATTTTTGGTGGTTTCTTGTTCAGTCCATAGGCCTACATCATGTGGCAAACCGGTGAGCATGTGGCTCTATTAGTATAGGAGATACCTGAAAACATATCACACTTTTCATCATAGTGCTTTTACCAATGCATAAAATGCATGGAGAAGTCATTTCGAATGACTGGTCCTCAGTGTTGTGAGAACGATGACTGGTTAAAATTTTTGGTGGTTTCTTGTTCAGTCCATAGGCCTACATCATGTGGCAAACCGGTGAGCATGTGGCTCTATTAGTATAGGAGATACCTGAAAACATATCACACTTTTCATCATAGTGCTTTTACCAATGCATAAAATGCATGGAGAAGTCATTTCGAATGACTGGTCCTCAGTGTTGTGAGAACGATGACTGGTTAAAATTTTTGGTGGTTTCTTGTTCAGTCCATAGGCCTACATCATGTGGCAAACCGGTGAGCATGTGGCTCTATTAGTATAGGAGATACCTGAAAACATATCACACTTTTCATCATAGTGCTTTTACCAATGCATAAAATGCATGGAGAAGTCATTTCGAATGACTGGTCCTCAGTGTTGTGAGAACGATGACTGGTTAAAATTTTTGGTGGTTTCTTGTTCAGTCCATAGGCCTACATCATGTGGCAAACCGGTGAGCATGTGGCTCTATTAGTATAGGAGATACCTGAAAACATATCACACTTTTCATCATAGTGCTTTTACCAATGCATAAAATGCATGGAGAAGTCATTTCGAATGACTGGTCCTCAGTGTTGTGAGAACGATGACTGGTTAAAATTTTTGGTGGTTTCTTGTTCAGCTCCATAGGCCTATATCATGTGGCAAACCGGTGAGCATGTGGCTCTATTAGTATAGGAGATACCTGAAAACATATCACACTTTTCATCATAGTGCTTTTACCAATGCATAAAATGCATGGAGAAGTCATTTCGAATGACTGGTCCTCAGTGTTGTGAGAACGATGACTGGTTAAAATTTTTGGTGGTTTCTTGTTCAGTCCATAGGCCTACATCATGTGGCAAACCGGTGAGCATGTGGCTCTATTAGTATAGGAGATACCTGAAAACATATCACACTTTTCATCATAGTGCTTTTACCAATGCATAAAATGCATGGAGAAGTCATTTCGAATGACTGGTCCTCAGTGTTGTGAGAACGATGACTGGTTAAAATTTTTGGTGGTTTCTTGTTCAGTCCATAGGCCTACATCATGTGGCAAACCGGTGAGCATGTGGCTCTATTAGTATAGGAGATACCTGAAAACATATCACACTTTTCATCATAGTGCTTTTACCAATGCATAAAATGCATGGAGAAGTCATTTCGAATGACTGGTCCTCAGTGTTGTGAGAACGATGACTGGTTAAAATTTTTGGTGGTTTCTTGTTCAGTCCATAGGCCTACATCATGTGGCAAACCGGTGAGCATGTGGCTCTATTAGTATAGGAGATACCTGAAAACATATCACACTTTTCATCATAGTGCTTTTACCAATGCATAAAATGCATGGAGAAGTCATTTCGAATGACTGGTCCTCAGTGTTGTGAGAACGATGACTGGTTAAAATTTTTGGTGGTTTCTTGTTCAGTCCATAGGCCTACATCATGTGGCAAACCGGTGAGCATGTGGCTCTATTAGTATAGGAGATACCTGAAAACATATCACACTTTTCATCATAGTGCTTTTACCAATGCATAAAATGCATGGAGAAGTCATTTCGAATGACTGGTCCTCAGTGTTGTGAGAACGATGACTGGTTAAAATTTTTGGTGGTTTCTTGTTCAGTCCATAGGCCTACATCATGTGGCAAACCGGTGAGCATGTGGCTCTATTAGTATAGGAGATACCTGAAAACATATCACACTTTTCATCATAGTGCTTTTACCAATGCATAAAATGCATGGAGAAGTCATTTCGAATGACTGGTCCTCAGTGTTGTGAGAACGATGACTGGTTAAAATTTTTGGTGGTTTCTTGTTCAGTCCATAGGCCTACATCATGTGGCAAACCGGTGAGCATGTGGCTCTATTAGTATAGGAGATACCTGAAAACATATCACACTTTTCATCATAGTGCTTTTACCAATGCATAAAATGCATGGAGAAGTCATTTCGAATGACTGGTCCTCAGTGTTGTGAGAACGATGACTGGTTAAAATTTTTGGTGGTTTCTTGTTCAGTCCATAGGCCTACATCATGTGGCAAACCGGTGAGCATGTGGCTCTATTAGTATAGGAGATACCTGAAAACATATCACACTTTTCATCATAGTGCTTTTACCAATGCATAAAATGCATGGAGAAGTCATTTCGAATGACTGGTCCTCAGTGTTGTGAGAACGATGACTGGTTAAAATTTTTGGTGGTTTCTTGTTCAGTCCATAGGCCTACATCATGTGGCAAACCGGTGAGCATGTGGCTCTATTAGTATAGGAGATACCTGAAAACATATCACACTTTTCATCATAGTGCTTTTACCAATGCATAAAATGCATGGAGAAGTCATTTCGAATGACTGGTCCTCAGTGTTGTGAGAACGATGACTGGTTAAAATTTTTGGTGGTTTCTTGTTCAGTCCATAGGCCTACATCATGTGGCAAACCGGTGAGCATGTGGCTCTATTAGTATAGGAGATACCTGAAAACATATCACACTTTTCATCATAGTGCTTTTACCAATGCATAAAATGCATGGAGAAGTCATTTCGAATGACTGGTCCTCAGTGTTGTGAGAACGATGACTGGTTAAAATTTTTGGTGGTTTCTTGTTCAGTCCATAGGCCTACATCATGTGGCAAACCGGTGAGCATGTGGCTCTATTAGTATAGGAGATACCTGAAAACATATCACACTTTTCATCATAGTGCTTTTACCAATGCATAAAATGCATGGAGAAGTCATTTCGAATGACTGGTCCTCAGTGTTGTGAGAACGATGACTGGTTAAAATTTTTGGTGGTTTCTTGTTCAGTCCATAGGCCTACATCATGTGGCAAACCGGTGAGCATGTGGCTCTATTAGTATAGGAGATACCTGAAAACATATCACACTTTTCATCATAGTGCTTTTACCAATGCATAAAATGCATGGAGAAGTCATTTCGAATGACTGGTCCTCAGTGTTGTGAGAACGATGACTGGTTAAAATTTTTGGTGGTTTCTTGTTCAGTCCATAGGCCTACATCATGTGGCAAACCGGTGAGCATGTGGCTCTATTAGTATAGGAGATACCTGAAAACATATCACACTTTTCATCATAGTGCTTTTACCAATGCATAAAATGCATGGAGAAGTCATTTCGAATGACTGGTCCTCAGTGTTGTGAGAACGATGACTGGTTAAAATTTTTGGTGGTTTCTTGTTCAGTCCATAGGCCTACATCATGTGGCAAACCGGTGAGCATGTGGCTCTATTAGTATAGGAGATACCTGAAAACATATCACACTTTTCATCATAGTGCTTTTACCAATGCATAAAATGCATGGAGAAGTCATTTCGAATGACTGGTCCTCAGTGTTGTGAGAACGATGACTGGTTAAAATTTTTGGTGGTTTCTTGTTCAGTCCATAGGCCTACATCATGTGGCAAACCGGTGAGCATGTGGCTCTATTAGTATAGGAGATACCTGAAAACATATCACACTTTTCATCATAGTGCTTTTACCAATGCATAAAATGCATGGAGAAGTCATTTCGAATGACTGGTCCTCAGTGTTGTGAGAACGATGACTGGTTAAAATTTTTGGTGGTTTCTTGTTCAGTCCATAGGCCTACATCATGTGGCAAACCGGTGAGCATGTGGCTCTATTAGTATAGGAGATACCTGAAAACATATCACACTTTTCATCATAGTGCTTTTACCAATGCATAAAATGCATGGAGAAGTCATTTCGAATGACTGGTCCTCAGTGTTGTGAGAACGATGACTGGTTAAAATTTTTGGTGGTTTCTTGTTCAGTCCATAGGCCTACATCATGTGGCAAACCGGTGAGCATGTGGCTCTATTAGTATAGGAGATACCTGAAAACATATCACACTTTTCATCATAGTGCTTTTACCAATGCATAAAATGCATGGAGAAGTCATTTCGAATGACTGGTCCTCAGTGTTGTGAGAACGATGACTGGTTAAAATTTTTGGTGGTTTCTTGTTCAGTCCATAGGCCTACATCATGTGGCAAACCGGTGAGCATGTGGCTCTATTAGTATAGGAGATACCTGAAAACATATCACACTTTTCATCATAGTGCTTTTACCAATGCATAAAATGCATGGAGAAGTCATTTCGAATGACTGGTCCTCAGTGTTGTGAGAACGATGACTGGTTAAAATTTTTGGTGGTTTCTTGTTCAGTCCATAGGCCTACATCATGTGGCAAACCGGTGAGCATGTGGCTCTATTAGTATAGGAGATACCTGAAAACATATCACACTTTTCATCATAGTGCTTTTACCAATGCATAAAATGCATGGAGAAGTCATTTCGAATGACTGGTCCTCAGTGTTGTGAGAACGATGACTGGTTAAAATTTTTGGTGGTTTCTTGTTCAGTCCATAGGCCTACATCATGTGGCAAACCGGTGAGCATGTGGCTCTATTAGTATAGGAGATACCTGAAAACATATCACACTTTTCATCATAGTGCTTTTACCAATGCATAAAATGCATGGAGAAGTCATTTCGAATGACTGGTCCTCAGTGTTGTGAGAACGATGACTGGTTAAAATTTTTGGTGGTTTCTTGTTCAGTCCATAGGCCTACATCATGTGGCAAACCGGTGAGCATGTGGCTCTATTAGTATAGGAGATACCTGAAAACATATCACACTTTTCATCATAGTGCTTTTACCAATGCATAAAATGCATGGAGAAGTCATTTCGAATGACTGGTCCTCAGTGTTGTGAGAACGATGACTGGTTAAAATTTTTGGTGGTTTCTTGTTCAGTCCATAGGCCTACATCATGTGGCAAACCGGTGAGCATGTGGCTCTATTAGTATAGGAGATACCTGAAAACATATCACACTTTTCATCATAGTGCTTTTACCAATGCATAAAATGCATGGAGAAGTCATTTCGAATGACTGGTCCTCAGTGTTGTGAGAACGATGACTGGTTAAAATTTTTGGTGGTTTCTTGTTCAGTCCATAGGCCTACATCATGTGGCAAACCGGTGAGCATGTGGCTCTATTAGTATAGGAGATACCTGAAAACATATCACACTTTTCATCATAGTGCTTTTACCAATGCATAAAATGCATGGAGAAGTCATTTCGAATGACTGGTCCTCAGTGTTGTGAGAACGATGACTGGTTAAAATTTTTGGTGGTTTCTTGTTCAGTCCATAGGCCTACATCATGTGGCAAACCGGTGAGCATGTGGCTCTATTAGTATAGGAGATACCTGAAAACATATCACACTTTTCATCATAGTGCTTTTACCAATGCATAAAATGCATGGAGAAGAGAACGATGACTGGTTAAAATTTTTGGTGGTTTCTTGTTCAGTCCATAGGCCTACATCATGTGGAAAACCGAGTGAGCATGTGGCTCTATTAGTATAGGAGATACCTGAAAACATATCACACTTTTCATCATAGTGCTTTTACCAATGCATAAAATGCATGGAGAAGTCATTTCGAATGACTGGTCCTCAGTGTTGTGAGAACGATGACTGGTTAAAATTTTTGGTGGTTTCTTGTTCAGTCCATAGGCCTACATCATGTGGCAAACCGGTGAGCATGTGGCTCTATTAGTATAGGAGATACCTGAAAACATATCACACTTTTCATCATAGTGCTTTTACCAATGCATAAAATGCATGGAGAAGTCATTTCGAATGACTGGTCCTCAGTGTTGTGAGAACGATGACTGGTTAAAATTTTTGGTGGTTTCTTGTTCAGTCCATAGGCCTACATCATGTGGCAAACCGGTGAGCATGTGGCTCTATTAGTATAGGAGATACCTGAAAACATATCACACTTTTCATCATAGTGCTTTTACCAATGCATAAAATGCATGGAGAAGTCATTTCGAATGACTGGTCCTCAGTGTTGTGAGAACGATGACTGGTTAAAATTTTTGGTGGTTTCTTGTTCAGTCCATAGGCCTACATCATGTGGCAAACCGGTGAGCATGTGGCTCTATTAGTATAGGAGATACCTGAAAACATATCACACTTTTCATCATAGTGCTTTTACCAATGCATAAAATGCATGGAGAAGTCATTTCGAATGACTGGTCCTCAGTGTTGTGAGAACGATGACTGGTTAAAATTTTTGGTGGTTTCTTGTTCAGTCCATAGGCCTACATCATGTGGCAAACCGGTGAGCATGTGGCTCTATTAGTATAGGAGATACCTGAAAACATATCACACTTTTCATCATAGTGCTTTTACCAATGCATAAAATGCATGGAGAAGTCATTTCGAATGACTGGTCCTCAGTGTTGTGAGAACGATGACTGGTTAAAATTTTTGGTGGTTTCTTGTTCAGTCCATAGGCCTACATCATGTGGCAAACCGGTGAGCATGTGGCTCTATTAGTATAGGAGATACCTGAAAACATATCACACTTTTCATCATAGTGCTTTTACCAATGCATAAAATGCATGGAGAAGTCATTTCGAATGACTGGTCCTCAGTGTTGTGAGAACGATGACTGGTTAAAATTTTTGGTGGTTTCTTGTTCAGTCCATAGGCCTACATCATGTGGCAAACCGGTGAGCATGTGGCTCTATTAGTATAGGAGATACCTGAAAACATATCACACTTTTCATCATAGTGCTTTTACCAATGCATAAAATGCATGGAGAAGTCATTTCGAATGACTGGTCCTCAGTGTTGTGAGAACGATGACTGGTTAAAATTTTTGGTGGTTTCTTGTTCAGTCCATAGGCCTACATCATGTGGCAAACCGGTGAGCATGTGGCTCTATTAGTATAGGAGATACCTGAAAACATATCACACTTTTCATCATAGTGCTTTTACCAATGCATAAAATGCATGGAGAAGTCATTTCGAATGACTGGTCCTCAGTGTTGTGAGAACGATGACTGGTTAAAATTTTTGGTGGTTTCTTGTTCAGTCCATAGGCCTACATCATGTGGCAAACCGGTGAGCATGTGGCTCTATTAGTATAGGAGATACCTGAAAACATATCACACTTTTCATCATAGTGCTTTTACCAATGCATAAAATGCATGGAGAAGTCATTTCGAATGACTGGTCCTCAGTGTTGTGAGAACGATGACTGGTTAAAATTTTTGGTGGTTTCTTGTTCAGTCCATAGGCCTACATCATGTGGCAAACCGGTGAGCATGTGGCTCTATTAGTATAGGAGATACCTGAAAACATATCACACTTTTCATCATAGTGCTTTTACCAATGCATAAAATGCATGGAGAAGTCATTTCGAATGACTGGTCCTCAGTGTTGTGAGAACGATGACTGGTTAAAATTTTTGGTGGTTTCTTGTTCAGTCCATAGGCCTACATCATGTGGCAAACCGGTGAGCATGTGGCTCTATTAGTATAGGAGATACCTGAAAACATATCACACTTTTCATCATAGTGCTTTTACCAATGCATAAAATGCATGGAGAAGTCATTTCGAATGACTGGTCCTCAGTGTTGTGAGAACGATGACTGGTTAAAATTTTTGGTGGTTTCTTGTTCAGTCCATAGGCCTACATCATGTGGCAAACCGGTGAGCATGTGGCTCTATTAGTATAGGAGATACCTGAAAACATATCACACTTTTCATCATAGTGCTTTTACCAATGCATAAAATGCATGGAGAAGTCATTTCGAATGACTGGTCCTCAGTGTTGTGAGAACGATGACTGGTTAAAATTTTTGGTGGTTTCTTGTTCAGTCCATAGGCCTACATCATGTGGCAAACCGGTGAGCATGTGGCTCTATTAGTATAGGAGATACCTGAAAACATATCACACTTTTCATCATAGTGCTTTTACCAATGCATAAAATGCATGGAGAAGTCATTTCGAATGACTGGTCCTCAGTGTTGTGAGAACGATGACTGGTTAAAATTTTTGGTGGTTTCTTGTTCAGTCCATAGGCCTACATCATGTGGCAAACCGGTGAGCATGTGGCTCTATTAGTATAGGAGATACCTGAAAACATATCACACTTTTCATCATAGTGCTTTTACCAATGCATAAAATGCATGGAGAAGTCATTTCGAATGACTGGTCCTCAGTGTTGTGAGAACGATGACTGGTTAAAATTTTTGGTGGTTTCTTGTTCAGTCCATAGGCCTACATCATGTGGCAAACCGGTGAGCATGTGGCTCTATTAGTATAGGAGATACCTGAAAACATATCACACTTTTCATCATAGTGCTTTTACCAATGCATAAAATGCATGGAGAAGTCATTTCGAATGACTGGTCCTCAGTGTTGTGAGAACGATGACTGGTTAAAATTTTTGGTGGTTTCTTGTTCAGTCCATAGGCCTACATCATGTGGCAAACCGGTGAGCATGTGGCTCTATTAGTATAGGAGATACCTGAAAACATATCACACTTTTCATCATAGTGCTTTTACCAATGCATAAAATGCATGGAGAAGTCATTTCGAATGACTGGTCCTCAGTGTTGTGAGAACGATGACTGGTTAAAATTTTTGGTGGTTTCTTGTTCAGTCCATAGGCCTACATCATGTGGCAAACCGGTGAGCATGTGGCTCTATTAGTATAGGAGATACCTGAAAACATATCACACTTTTCATCATAGTGCTTTTACCAATGCATAAAATGCATGGAGAAGTCATTTCGAATGACTGGTCCTCAGTGTTGTGAGAACGATGACTGGTTAAAATTTTTGGTGGTTACTTGTTCAGGGTCCATAGGCCTACATCATGTGGCAAACCGGTGAGCATGTGGCTCTATTAGTATAGGAGATACCTGAAAACATATCACACTTTTCATCATAGTGCTTTTACCAATGCATAAAATGCATGGAGAAGTCATTTCGAATGACTGGTCCTCAGTGTTGTGAGAACGATGACTGGTTAAAATTTTTGGTGGTTTCTTGTTCAGTCCATAGGCCTACATCATGTGGCAAACCGGTGAGCATGTGGCTCTATTAGTATAGGAGATACCTGAAAACATATCACACTTTTCATCATAGTGCTTTTACCAATGCATAAAATGCATGGAGAAGTCATTTCGAATGACTGGTCCTCAGTGTTGTGAGAACGATGACTGGTTAAAATTTTGGTGGTTTCTTGTTCAGTCCATAGGCCTACATCATGTGGCAAACCGGTGAGCATGTGGCTCTATTAGTATAGGAGATACCTGAAAACATATCACACTTTTCATCATAGTGCTTTTACCAATGCATAAAATGCATGGAGAAGTCATTTCGAATGACTGGGTCCTCAGTGTTGTGAGAACGATGACTGGTTAAAATTTTTGGTGGTTACTTGTTCAGTCCATAGGCCTACATCATGTGGCAAACCGGTGAGCATGTGGCTCTATTAGTATAGGAGATACCTGAAAAACATATCACACTTTTCATCATAGTGCTTTTACCAATGCATAAAATGCATGGAGAAGTCATTTCGAATGACTGGTCCTCAGTGTTGTGAGAACGATGACTGGTTAAAATTTTTGGTGGTTTCTTGTTCAGTCCATAGGCCTACATCATGTGGCAAACCGGTGAGCATGTGGCTCTATTAGTATAGGAGATACCTGAAAACATATCACACTTTTCATCATAGTGCTTTTACCAATGCATAAAATGCATGGAGAAGTCATTTCGAATGACTGGTCCTCAGTGTTGTGAGAACGATGACTGGTTAAAATTTTTGGTGGTTTCTTGTTCAGTCCATAGGCCTACATCATGTGGCAAACCGGTGAGCATGTGGCTCTATTAGTATAGGAGATACCTGAAAACATATCACACTTTTCATCATAGTGCTTTTACCAATGCATAAAATGCATGGAGAAGTCATTTCGAATGACTGGTCCTCAGTGTTGTGAGAACGATGACTGGTTAAAATTTTTGGTGGTTACTTGTTCAGTCCATAGGCCTACATCATGTGGCAAACCGGTGAGCATGTGGCTCTATTAGTATAGGAGATACCTGAAAACATATCACACTTTTCATCATAGTGCTTTTACCAATGCATAAAATGCATGGAGAAGTCATTTCGAATGACTGGTCCTCAGTGTTGTGAGAACGATGACTGGTTAAAATTTTTGGTGGTTTCTTGTTCAGTCCATAGGCCTACATCATGTGGCAAACCGGTGAGCATGTGGCTCTATTAGTATAGGAGATACCTGAAAACATATCACACTTTTCATCATAGTGCTTTTACCAATGCATAAAATGCATGGAGAAGTCATTTCGAATGACTGGTCCTCCAGTGTTGTGAGAACGATGACTGGTTAAAATTTTTGGTGGTTTCTTGTTCAGTCCATAGGCCTACATCATGTGGCAAACCGGTGAGCATGTGGCTCTATTAGTATAGGAGATACCTGAAAACATATCACACTTTTCATCATAGTGCTTTTACCAATGCATAAAATGCATGGAGAAGTCATTTCGAATGACTGGTCCTCAGTGTTGTGAGAACGATGACTGGTTAAAATTTTTGGTGGTTTCTTGTTCTCAGTCCATAGGCCTACATCATGTGGCAAACCGGTGAGCATGTGGCTCTATTAGTATAGGAGATACCTGAAAACATATCACACTTTTCATCATAGTGCTTTTACCAATGCATAAAATGCGCATGGAGAAGTCATTTCGAATGACTGGTCCTCAGTGTTGTGAGAACGATGACTGGTTAAAATTTTTGGTGGTTTCTTGTTCAGTCCATAGGCCTACATCATGTGGCAAACCGGTGAGCATGTGGCTCTATTAGTATAGGAGATACCTGAAAACATATCACACTTTTCATCATAGTGCTTTTACCAATGCATAAAATGCATGGAGAAGTCATTTCGAATGACTGGTCCTCAGTGTTGTGAGAACGATGACTGGTTAAAATTTTTGGTGGTTTCTTGTTCAGTCCATAGGCCTACATCATGTGGCAAACCGGTGAGCATGTGGCTCTATTAGTATAGGAGATACCTGAAAACATATCACACTTTTCATCATAGTGCTTTTACCAATGCATAAAATGCATGGAGAAGTCATTTCGAATGACTGGTCCTCAGTGTTGTGAGAACGATGACTGGTTAAAATTTTTGGTGGTTTCTTGTTCAGTCCATAGGCCTACATCATGTGGCAAACCGGTGAGCATGTGGCTCTATTAGTATAGGAGATACCTGAAAACATATCACACTTTTCATCATAGTGCTTTTACCAATGCATAAAATGCATGGAGAAGTCATTTCGAATGACTGGTCCTCAGTGTTGTGAGAACGATGACTGGTTAAAATTTTTGGTGGTTTCTTGTTCAGTCCATAGGCCTACATCATGTGGCAAACCGGTGAGCATGTGGCTCTATTAGTATAGGAGATACCTGAAAACATATCACACTTTTCATCATAGTGCTTTTACCAATGCATAAAATGCATGGAGAAGTCATTTCGAATGACTGGTCCTCAGTGTTGTGAGAACGATGACTGGTTAAAATTTTTGGTGGTTTCTTGTTCAGTCCATAGGCCTACATCATGTGGCAAACCGGTGAGCATGTGGCTCTATTAGTATAGGAGATACCTGAAAACATATCACACTTTTCATCATAGTGCTTTTACCAATGCATAAAATGCATGGAGAAGTCATTTCGAATGACTGGTCCTCAGTGTTGTGAGAACGATGACTGGTTAAAATTTTTGGTGGTTTCTTGTTCAGTCCATAGGCCTACATCATGTGGCAAACCGGTGAGCATGTGGCTCTATTAGTATAGGAGATACCTGAAAACATATCACACTTTTCATCATAGTGCTTTTACCAATGCATAAAATGCATGGAGAAGTCATTTCGAATGACTGGTCCTCAGTGTTGTGAGAACGATGACTGGTTAAAATTTTTGGTGGTTTCTTGTTCAGTCCATAGGCCTACATCATGTGGCAAACCGGTGAGCATGTGGCTCTATTAGTATAGGAGATACCTGAAAACATATCACACTTTTCATCATAGTGCTTTTACCAATGCATAAAATGCATGGAGAAGTCATTTCGAATGACTGGTCCTCAGTGTTGTGAGAACGATGACTGGTTAAAATTTTTGGTGGTTTCTTGTTCAGTCCATAGGCCTACATCATGTGGCAAACCGGTGAGCATGTGGCTCTATTAGTATAGGAGATACCTGAAAACATATCACACTTTTCATCATAGTGCTTTTACCAATGCATAAAATGCATGGAGAAGTCATTTCGAATGACTGGTCCTCAGTGTTGTGAGAACGATGACTGGTTAAAATTTTTGGTGGTTTCTTGTTCAGTCCATAGGCCTACATCATGTGGCAAACCGGTGAGCATGTGGCTCTATTAGTATAGGAGATACCTGAAAACATATCACACTTTTCATCATAGTGCTTTTACCAATGCATAAAATGCATGGAGAAGTCATTTCGAATGACTGGTCCTCAGTGTTGTGAGAACGATGACTGGTTAAAATTTTTGGTGGTTTCTTGTTCAGTCCATAGGCCTACATCATGTGGCAAACCGGTGAGCATGTGGCTCTATTAGTATAGGAGATACCTGAAAACATATCACACTTTTCATCATAGTGCTTTTACCAATGCATAAAATGCATGGAGAAGTCATTTCGAATGACTGGTCCTCAGTGTTGTGAGAACGATGACTGGTTAAAATTTTTGGTGGTTTCTTGTTCAGTCCATAGGCCTACATCATGTGGCAAACCGGTGAGCATGTGGCTCTATTAGTATAGGAGATACCTGAAAACATATCACACTTTTCATCATAGTGCTTTTACCAATGCATAAAATGCATGGAGAAGTCATTTCGAATGACTGGTCCTCAGTGTTGTGAGAACGATGACTGGTTAAAATTTTTGGTGGTTTCTTGTTCAGTCCATAGGCCTACATCATGTGGCAAACCGGTGAGCATGTGGCTCTATTAGTATAGGAGATACCTGAAAACATATCACACTTTTCATCATAGTGCTTTTACCAATGCATAAAATGCATGGAGAAGTCATTTCGAATGACTGGTCCTCAGTGTTGTGAGAACGATGACTGGTTAAAATTTTTGGTGGTTTCTTGTTCAGTCCATAGGCCTACATCATGTGGCAAACCGGTGAGCATGTGGCTCTATTAGTATAGGAGATACCTGAAAACATATCACACTTTTCATCATAGTGCTTTTACCAATGCATAAAATGCATGGAGAAGTCATTTCGAATGACTGGTCCTCAGTGTTGTTGTGAGAGACGATGACTGGTTAAAATTTTTGGTGGTTTCTTGTTCAGTCCATAGGCCTACATCATGTGGCAAACCGGTGAGCATGTGGCTCTATTAGTATAGGAGATACCTGAAAACATATCACACTTTTCATCATAGTGCTTTTACCAATGCATAAAATGCATGGAGAAGTCATTTCGAATGACTGGTCCTCAGTGTTGTGAGAACGATGACTGGTTAAAATTTTTGGTGGTTTCTTGTTCAGTCCATAGGCCTACATCATGTGGCAAACCGGTGAGCATGTGGCTCTATTAGTATAGGAGATACCTGAAAACATATCACACTTTTCATCATAGTGCTTTTACCAATGCATAAAATGCATGGAGAAGTCATTTCGAATGACTGGTCCTCAGTGTTGTGAGAACGATGACTGGTTAAAATTTTTGGTGGTTTCTTGTTCAGTCCATAGGCCTACATCATGTGGCAAACCGGTGAGCATGTGGCTCTATTAGTATAGGAGATACCTGAAAACATATCACACTTTTCATCATAGTGCTTTTACCAATGCATAAAATGCATGGAGAAGTCATTTCGAATGACTGGTCCTCAGTGTTGTGAGAACGATGACTGGTTAAAATTTTTGGTGGTTTCTTGTTCAGTCCATAGGCCTACATCATGTGGCAAACCGGTGAGCATGTGGCTCTATTAGTATAGGAGATACCTGAAAACATATCACACTTTTCATCATAGTGCTTTTACCAATGCATAAAATGCATGGAGAAGTCATTTCGAATGACTGGTCCTCAGTGTTGTGAGAACGATGACTGGTTAAAATTTTTGGTGGTTTCTTGTTCAGTCCATAGGCCTACATCATGTGGCAAACCGGTGAGCATGTGGCTCTATTAGTATAGGAGATACCTGAAAACATATCACACTTTTCATCATAGTGCTTTTACCAATGCATAAAATGCATGGAGAAGTCATTTCGAATGACTGGTCCTCAGTGTTGTGAGAACGATGACTGGTTAAAATTTTTGGTGGTTTCTTGTTCAGTCCATAGGCCTACATCATGTGGCAAACCGGTGAGCATGTGGCTCTATTAGTATAGGAGATACCTGAAAACATATCACACTTTTCATCATAGTGCTTTTACCAATGCATAAAATGCATGGAGAAGTCATTTCGAATGACTGGTCCTCAGTGTTGTGAGAACGATGACTGGTTAAAATTTTTGGTGGTTTCTTGTTCAGTCCATAGGCCTACATCATGTGGCAAACCGGTGAGCATGTGGCTCTATTAGTATAGGAGATACCTGAAAACATATCACACTTTTCATCATAGTGCTTTTACCAATGCATAAAATGCATGGAGAAGTCATTTCGAATGACTGGTCCTCAGTGTTGTGAGAACGATGACTGGTTAAAATTTTTGGTGGTTTCTTGTTCAGTCCATAGGCCTACATCATGTGGCAAACCGGTGAGCATGTGGCTCTATTAGTATAGGAGATACCTGAAAACATATCACACTTTTCATCATAGTGCTTTTACCAATGCATAAAATGCATGGAGAAGTCATTTCGAATGACTGGTCCTCAGTGTTGTGAGAACGATGACTGGTTAAAATTTTTGGTGGTTTCTTGTTCAGTCCATAGGCCTACATCATGTGGCAAACCGGTGAGCATGTGGCTCTATTAGTATAGGAGATACCTGAAAACATATCACACTTTTCATCATAGTGCTTTTACCAATGCATAAAATGCATGGAGAAGTCATTTCGAATGACTGGTCCTCAGTGTTGTGAGAACGATGACTGGTTAAAATTTTTGGTGGTTTCTTGTTCAGTCCATAGGCCTACATCATGTGGCAAACCGGTGAGCATGTGGCTCTATTAGTATAGGAGATACCTGAAAACATATCACACTTTTCATCATAGTGCTTTTACCAATGCATAAAATGCATGGAGAAGTCATTTCGAATGACTGGTCCTCAGTGTTGTGAGAACGATGACTGGTTAAAATTTTTGGTGGTTTCTTGTTCAGTCCATAGGCCTACATCATGTGGCAAACCGGTGAGCATGTGGCTCTATTAGTATAGGAGATACCTGAAAACATATCACACTTTTCATCATAGTGCTTTTACCAATGCATAAAATGCATGGAGAAGTCATTTCGAATGACTGGTCCTCAGTGTTGTGAGAACGATGACTGGTTAAAATTTTTGGTGGTTTCTTGTTCAGTCCATAGGCCTACATCATGTGGCAAACCGGTGAGCATGTGGCTCTATTAGTATAGGAGATACCTGAAAACATATCACACTTTTCATCATAGTGCTTTTACCAATGCATAAAATGCATGGAGAAGTCATTTCGAATGACTGGTCCTCAGTGTTGTGAGAACGATGACTGGTTAAAATTTTTGGTGGTTTCTTGTTCAGTCCATAGGCCTACATCATGTGGCAAACCGGTGAGCATGTGGCTCTATTAGTATAGGAGATACCTGAAAACATATCACACTTTTCATCATAGTGCTTTTACCAATGCATAAAATGCATGGAGAAGTCATTTCGAATGACTGGTCCTCAGTGTTGTGAGAACGATGACTGGTTAAAATTTTTGGTGGTTTCTTGTTCAGTCCATAGGCCTACATCATGTGGCAAACCGGTGAGCATGTGGCTCTATTAGTATAGGAGATACCTGAAAACATATCACACTTTTCATCATAGTGCTTTTACCAATGCATAAAATGCATGGAGAAGTCATTTCGAATGACTGGTCCTCAGTGTTGTGAGAACGATGACTGGTTAAAATTTTTGGTGGTTTCTTGTTCAGTCCATAGGCCTACATCATGTGGCAAACCGGTGAGCATGTGGCTCTATTAGTATAGGAGATACCTGAAAACATATCACACTTTTCATCATAGTGCTTTTACCAATGCATAAAATGCATGGAGAAGTCATTTCGAATGACTGGTCCTCAGTGTTGTGAGAACGATGACTGGTTAAAATTTTTGGTGGTTTCTTGTTCAGTCCATAGGCCTACATCATGTGGCAAACCGGTGAGCATGTGGCTCTATTAGTATAGGAGATACCTGAAAACATATCACACTTTTCATCATAGTGCTTTTACCAATGCATAAAATGCATGGAGAAGTCATTTCGAATGACTGGTCCTCAGTGTTGTGAGAACGATGACTGGTTAAAATTTTTGGTGGTTTCTTGTTCAGTCCATAGGCCTACATCATGTGGCAAACCGGTGAGCATGTGGCTCTATTAGTATAGGAGATACCTGAAAACATATCACACTTTTCATCATAGTGCTTTTACCAATGCATAAAATGCATGGAGAAGTCATTTCGAATGACTGGTCCTCAGTGTTGTGAGAACGATGACTGGTTAAAATTTTTGGTGGTTTCTTGTTCAGTCCATAGGCCTACATCATGTGGCAAACCGGTGAGCATGTGGCTCTATTAGTATAGGAGATACCTGAAAACATATCACACTTTTCATCATAGTGCTTTTACCAATGCATAAAATGCATGGAGAAGTCATTTCGAATGACTGGTCCTCAGTGTTGTGAGAACGATGACTGGTTAAAATTTTTGGTGGTTTCTTGTTCAGTCCATAGGCCTACATCATGTGGCAAACCGGTGAGCATGTGGCTCTATTAGTATAGGAGATACCTGAAAACATATCACACTTTTCATCATAGTGCTTTTACCAATGCATAAAATGCATGGAGAAGTCATTTCGAATGACTGGTCCTCAGTGTTGTGAGAACGATGACTGGTTAAAATTTTTGGTGGTTTCTTGTTCAGTCCATAGGCCTACATCATGTGGCAAACCGGTGAGCATGTGGCTCTATTAGTATAGGAGATACCTGAAAACATATCACACTTTTCATCATAGTGCTTTTACCAATGCATAAAATGCATGGAGAAGTCATTTCGAATGACTGGTCCTCAGTGTTGTGAGAACGATGACTGGTTAAAATTTTTGGTGGTTTCTTGTTCAGTCCATAGGCCTACATCATGTGGCAAACCGGTGAGCATGTGGCTCTATTAGTATAGGAGATACCTGAAAACATATCACACTTTTCATCATAGTGCTTTTACCAATGCATAAAATGCATGGAGAAGTCATTTCGAATGACTGGTCCTCAGTGTTGTGAGAACGATGACTGGTTAAAATTTTTGGTGGTTTCTTGTTCAGTCCATAGGCCTACATCATGTGGCAAACCGGTGAGCATGTGGCTCTATTAGTATAGGAGATACCTGAAAACATATCACACTTTTCATCATAGTGCTTTTACCAATGCATAAAATGCATGGAGAAGTCATTTCGAATGACTGGTCCTCAGTGTTGTGAGAACGATGACTGGTTAAAATTTTTGGTGGTTTCTTGTTCAGTCCATAGGCCTACATCATGTGGCAAACCGGTGAGCATGTGGCTCTATTAGTATAGGAGATACCTGAAAACATATCACACTTTTCATCATAGTGCTTTTACCAATGCATAAAATGCATGGAGAAGTCATTTCGAATGACTGGTCCTCAGTGTTGTGAGAACGATGACTGGTTAAAATTTTTGGTGGTTTCTTGTTCAGTCCATAGGCCTACATCATGTGGCAAACCGGTGAGCATGTGGCTCTATTAGTATAGGAGATACCTGAAAACATATCACACTTTTCATCATAGTGCTTTTACCAATGCATAAAATGCATGGAGAAGTCATTTCGAATGACTGGTCCTCAGTGTTGTGAGAACGATGACTGGTTAAAATTTTTGGTGGTTTCTTGTTCAGTCCATAGGCCTACATCATGTGGCAAACCGGTGAGCATGTGGCTCTATTAGTATAGGAGATACCTGAAAACATATCACACTTTTCATCATAGTGCTTTTACCAATGCATAAAATGCATGGAGAAGTCATTTCGAATGACTGGTCCTCAGTGTTGTGAGAACGATGACTGGTTAAAATTTTTGGTGGTTTCTTGTTCAGTCCATAGGCCTACATCATGTGGCAAACCGGTGAGCATGTGGCTCTATTAGTATAGGAGATACCTGAAAACATATCACACTTTTCATCATAGTGCTTTTACCAATGCATAAAATGCATGGAGAAGTCATTTCGAATGACTGGTCCTCAGTGTTGTGAGAACGATGACTGGTTAAAATTTTTGGTGGTTTCTTGTTCAGTCCATAGGCCTACATCATGTGGCAAACCGGTGAGCATGTGGCTCTATTAGTATAGGAGATACCTGAAAACATATCACACTTTTCATCATAGTGCTTTTACCAATGCATAAAATGCATGGAGAAGTCATTTCGAATGACTGGTCCTCAGTGTTGTGAGAACGATGACTGGTTAAAATTTTTGGTGGTTTCTTGTTCAGTCCATAGGCCTACATCATGTGGCAAACCGGTGAGCATGTGGCTCTATTAGTATAGGAGATACCTGAAAACATATCACACTTTTCATCATAGTGCTTTTACCAATGCATAAAATGCATGGAGAAGTCATTTCGAATGACTGGTCCTCAGTGTTGTGAGAACGATGACTGGTTAAAATTTTTGGTGGTTTCTTGTTCAGTCCATAGGCCTACATCATGTGGCAAACCGGTGAGCATGTGGCTCTATTAGTATAGGAGATACCTGAAAACATATCACACTTTTCATCATAGTGCTTTTACCAATGCATAAAATGCATGGAGAAGTCATTTCGAATGACTGGTCCTCAGTGTTGTGAGAACGATGACTGGTTAAAATTTTTGGTGGTTTCTTGTTCAGTCCATAGGCCTACATCATGTGGCAAACCGGTGAGCATGTGGCTCTATTAGTATAGGAGATACCTGAAAACATATCACACTTTTCATCATAGTGCTTTTACCAATGCATAAAATGCATGGAGAAGTCATTTCGAATGACTGGTCCTCAGTGTTGTGAGAACGATGACTGGTTAAAATTTTTGGTGGTTTCTTGTTCAGTCCATAGGCCTACATCATGTGGCAAACCGGTGAGCATGTGGCTCTATTAGTATAGGAGATACCTGAAAACATATCACACTTTTCATCATAGTGCTTTTACCAATGCATAAAATGCATGGAGAAGTCATTTCGAATGACTGGTCCTCAGTGTTGTGAGAACGATGACTGGTTAAAATTTTTGGTGGTTTCTTGTTCAGTCCATAGGCCTACATCATGTGGCAAACCGGTGAGCATGTGGCTCTATTAGTATAGGAGATACCTGAAAACATATCACACTTTTCATCATAGTGCTTTTACCAATGCATAAAATGCATGGAGAAGTCATTTCGAATGACTGGTCCTCAGTGTTGTGAGAACGATGACTGGTTAAAATTTTTGGTGGTTTCTTGTTCAGTCCATAGGCCTACATCATGTGGCAAACCGGTGAGCATGTGGCTCTATTAGTATAGGAGATACCTGAAAACATATCACACTTTTCATCATAGTGCTTTTACCAATGCATAAAATGCATGGAGAAGTCATTTCGAATGACTGGTCCTCAGTGTTGTGAGAACGATGACTGGTTAAAATTTTTGGTGGTTTCTTGTTCAGTCCATAGGCCTACATCATGTGGCAAACCGGTGAGCATGTGGCTCTATTAGTATAGGAGATACCTGAAAACATATCACACTTTTCATCATAGTGCTTTTACCAATGCATAAAATGCATGGAGAAGTCATTTCGAATGACTGGTCCTCAGTGTTGTGAGAACGATGACTGGTTAAAATTTTTGGTGGTTTCTTGTTCAGTCCATAGGCCTACATCATGTGGCAAACCGGTGAGCATGTGGCTCTATTAGTATAGGAGATACCTGAAAACATATCACACTTTTCATCATAGTGCTTTTACCAATGCATAAAATGCATGGAGAAGTCATTTCGAATGACTGGTCCTCAGTGTTGTGAGAACGATGACTGGTTAAAATTTTTGGTGGTTTCTTGTTCAGTCCATAGGCCTACATCATGTGGCAAACCGGTGAGCATGTGGCTCTATTAGTATAGGAGATACCTGAAAACATATCACACTTTTCATCATAGTGCTTTTACCAATGCATAAAATGCATGGAGAAGTCATTTCGAATGACTGGTCCTCAGTGTTGTGAGAACGATGACTGGTTAAAATTTTTGGTGGTTTCTTGTTCAGTCCATAGGCCTACATCATGTGGCAAACCGGTGAGCATGTGGCTCTATTAGTATAGGAGATACCTGAAAACATATCACACTTTTCATCATAGTGCTTTTACCAATGCATAAAATGCATGGAGAAGTCATTTCGAATGACTGGTCCTCAGTGTTGTGAGAACGATGACTGGTTAAAATTTTTGGTGGTTTCTTGTTCAGTCCATAGGCCTACATCATGTGGCAAACCGGTGAGCATGTGGCTCTATTAGTATAGGAGATACCTGAAAACATATCACACTTTTCATCATAGTGCTTTTACCAATGCATAAAATGCATGGAGAAGTCATTTCGAATGACTGGTCCTCAGTGTTGTGAGAACGATGACTGGTTAAAATTTTTGGTGGTTTCTTGTTCAGTCCATAGGCCTACATCATGTGGCAAACCGGTGAGCATGTGGCTCTATTAGTATAGGAGATACCTGAAAACATATCACACTTTTCATCATAGTGCTTTTACCAATGCATAAAATGCATGGAGAAGTCATTTCGAATGACTGGTCCTCAGTGTTGTGAGAACGATGACTGGTTAAAATTTTTGGTGGTTTCTTGTTCAGTCCATAGGCCTACATCATGTGGCAAACCGGTGAGCATGTGGCTCTATTAGTATAGGAGATACCTGAAAACATATCACACTTTTCATCATAGTGCTTTTACCAATGCATAAAATGCATGGAGAAGTCATTTCGAATGACTGGTCCTCAGTGTTGTGAGAACGATGACTGGTTAAAATTTTTGGTGGTTTCTTGTTCAGTCCATAGGCCTACATCATGTGGCAAACCGGTGAGCATGTGGCTCTATTAGTATAGGAGATACCTGAAAACATATCACACTTTTCATCATAGTGCTTTTACCAATGCATAAAATGCATGGAGAAGTCATTTCGAATGACTGGTCCTCAGTGTTGTGAGAACGATGACTGGTTAAAATTTTTGGTGGTTTCTTGTTCAGTCCATAGGCCTACATCATGTGGCAAACCGGTGAGCATGTGGCTCTATTAGTATAGGAGATACCTGAAAACATATCACACTTTTCATCATAGTGCTTTTACCAATGCATAAAATGCATGGAGAAGTCATTTCGAATGACTGGTCCTCAGTGTTGTGAGAACGATGACTGGTTAAAATTTTTGGTGGTTTCTTGTTCAGTCCATAGGCCTACATCATGTGGCAAACCGGTGAGCATGTGGCTCTATTAGTATAGGAGATACCTGAAAACATATCACACTTTTCATCATAGTGCTTTTACCAATGCATAAAATGCATGGAGAAGTCATTTCGAATGACTGGTCCTCAGTGTTGTGAGAACGATGACTGGTTAAAATTTTTGGTGGTTTCTTGTTCAGTCCATAGGCCTACATCATGTGGCAAACCGGTGAGCATGTGGCTCTATTAGTATAGGAGATACCTGAAAACATATCACACTTTTCATCATAGTGCTTTTACCAATGCATAAAATGCATGGAGAAGTCATTTCGAATGACTGGTCCTCAGTGTTGTGAGAACGATGACTGGTTAAAATTTTTGGTGGTTTCTTGTTCAGTCCATAGGCCTACATCATGTGGCAAACCGGTGAGCATGTGGCTCTATTAGTATAGGAGATACCTGAAAACATATCACACTTTTCATCATAGTGCTTTTACCAATGCATAAAATGCATGGAGAAGTCATTTCGAATGACTGGTCCTCAGTGTTGTGAGAACGATGACTGGTTAAAATTTTTGGTGGTTTCTTGTTCAGTCCATAGGCCTACATCATGTGGCAAACCGGTGAGCATGTGGCTCTATTAGTATAGGAGATACCTGAAAACATATCACACTTTTCATCATAGTGCTTTTACCAATGCATAAAATGCATGGAGAAGTCATTTCGAATGACTGGTCCTCAGTGTTGTGAGAACGATGACTGGTTAAAATTTTTGGTGGTTTCTTGTTCAGTCCATAGGCCTACATCATGTGGCAAACCGGTGAGCATGTGGCTCTATTAGTATAGGAGATACCTGAAAACATATCACACTTTTCATCATAGTGCTTTTACCAATGCATAAAATGCATGGAGAAGTGAAGTCATTTCGAATGACTGGTCCTCAGTGTTGTGAGAACGATGACTGGTTAAAATTTTTGGTGGTTTCTTGTTCAGTCCATAGGCCTACATCATGTGGCAAACCGGTGAGCATGTGGCTCTATTAGTATAGCAGATACCTGAAAACATATCACACTTTTCATCATAGTGCTTTTACCAATGCATAAAATGCATGGAGAAGTCATTTCGAATGACTGGTCCTCAGTGTTGTGAGAACGATGACTGGTTAAAATTTTTGGTGGTTTCTTGTTCAGTCCATAGGCCTACATCATGTGGGCAAACCGGTGAGCATGTGGCTCTATTAGTATAGGAGATACCTGAAAACATATCACACTTTTCATCATAGTGCTTTTACCAATGCATAAAATGCATGGAGAAAGTCATTTCGAATGACTGGTCCTCAGTGTTGTGAGAACGATGACTGGTTAAAATTTTTGGTGGTTTCTTGTTCAGTCCATAGGCCTACATCATATGGCAAACCGGTGAGCATGTGGCTCTATTAGTATAGGAGATACCTGAAAACATATCACACTTTTCATCATAGTGCTTTTACCAATGCATAAAATGCATGGAGAAGTCATTTCGAATGACTGGTCCTCAGTGTTGTGAGAACGATGACTGGATAAAATTTTGGTGGTTTCTTGTTCAGTCCATAGGCCTACATCATGTGGCAAACCGGTGAGCATGTGGCTCTATTAGTATAGGAGATACCTGAAAACATATCACACTTTTCATCATAGTGCTTTTACCAATGCATAAAATGCATGGAGAAGTCATTTCGAATGACTGGTCCTCAGTGTTGTGAGAATGATGACTGGTTAAATTTTTCGTGGTTTCTTGTTCAGTCCATAGGCCTACATCATGTGGCAAACCGGTGAGCATGTGGCTCTATTAGTATAGGAGATACCTGAAAACATATCACACTTTTCATCATAGTGCTTTTACCAATGCATAAAATGCATGGAGAAGTCATTTCGAATGACTGGTCCTCAGTGTTGTGAGACAATGACTGGTTAAAATTTTGGTGGTTTCTTGTTCAGTCCATAGGCCTACATCATGTGGCAAACCGGTGAGCATGTGGCTCGATTAGTATAGGAGATACCTGAAAACATATCACACTTTTCATCATAGTGCTTTTACCAATGCATAAAATGCATGGAGAAGTCATTCGAATGACTGGTCCTCAGTGTTGTGAGAACGATGACTGGTTAAAATTTTTGGTGGTTTCTTGTTCAGTCCATAGGCCTACATCATGTGGCAAACCGGTGAGCATGTGGCTCTATTAGTATAGGAGATACCTGAAAAACATATCACACTTTTCATCATAGTGCTTTTACCAATGCATAAAATGCATGGAGAAGTCATTTCGAATGACTGGTCCTCAGTGTTGTGAGAACGATGACTGGTTAAAATTTTTGGTGGTTTCTTGTTCAGTCCATAGGCCTACATCATGTGGCAAACCGGTGAGCATGTGGCTCTATTAGTATAGGAGATACTGAAAACATATCACACTTTTCATCATAGTGCTTTTACCAATGCATAAAATGCATGGAGAAGTCATTTCGAATGACTGGTCCTCAGTGTTGTGAGAACGATGACTGGTTAAAATTTTTGGTGGTTTCTTGTTCAGTCATAGGCCTACATCATGTGGCAAACCGGTGAGCATGTGGCTCTATTAGTATAGGAGATACCTGAAAACATATCACACTTTTCATCATAGTGCTTTTACCAATGCATAAAATGCATGGAGAAGTCATTTCGAATGACTGGTCCTCAGTGTTGTGAGAACGATGACTGGTTAAAATTTTTGGTGGTTCTTGTTCAGTCCATAGGCCTATCATCATGTGGCAAACCGGTGAGCATGTGGCTCTATTAGTATATGAGATACCTGAAAACATATCACACTTTTCATCATAGTGCTTTTACCAATGCATAAAATGCATGGAGAAGTCATTTTCGAATGACTGGTCCTCAGTGTTGTGAGAACGATGACTGTTAAAATTTTGGTGGTTTCTTGTTCAGTCCATAGGCCTACATCATGTGGCAAACCGGTGAGCATGTGGCTCTATTAGTATAGGAGATACCTGAAAACAATCACACTTTTCATCATAGTGCTTTTACCAATGCATAAAATGCATGGAGAAGTCATTTCGAATGACTGGTCCTCAGTGTTGTGAGAACGATGACATGGTTAAAATTTTTGGTGGTTTCTTGTTCAGTCCATAGGCCTACATCATGTGGCAAACCGGTGAGCATGTGGCTCTATTAGTATAGGAGATACCTGAAAACATATCACACTTTTCATCATAGTGCTTTTACCAATGCATAAAATGCATGGAGAAGTCATTTCGAATGACTGGTCCTCAGTGTTGTGAGAACGATGACTGGTTAAAATTTTTGGTGGTTTCTTGTTCAGTCCATAGGCCTACATCATGTGGCAAACCGGTGAGCATGTGGCTCTATTAGCTATAGGAGATACCTGAAAACATATCACACTTTTCATCATAGTGCTTTTACCAATGCATAAAATGCATGAGAAGTCATTTCGAATGACTGGTCCTGCAGTGTTGTGAGAATGATGACTGGTTAAAATTTTGGTGGTTTCTTGTTCAGTCCATAGGCCTACATCATGTGGCAAACCGGTGAGCATGTGGCTCTATTAGTATAGGAGATACCTGAAAACATATCACAACTTTTCATCATAGTGCTTTTACCAATGCATAAAATGCATGGAGAAGTCATTTCGAATGACTGGTCTCAGTGTTGTGAGAACGATGACTGGTTAAAATTTTTGGTGGTTTCTTGTTCAGTCCATAGGCCTACATCATGTGGCAAACCGGTGAGCATGTGGCTTTATTAGTATAGGAGATACCTGAAAACATATCACACTTTTCATCATAGTGCTTTTACCAATGCATAAATGCATGGAGAAGTCATTTCGAATGACTGGTCTCAGTGTTGTGAGAACGATGACTGGTTAAAATTTTTGGTGGTTTCTTGTTCAGTCCATAGGCCTACATCATGTGGCAAACCGGTGAGCATGTGGCTCTAATTAGTATAGGAGATACCTGAAAACATATCACACTTTTCATCATAGTGCTTTTACCAATGCATAAAATGCATGGAGAAGTCATTTCGAATGACTGGTCCTCAGTGTTGTGAGAACGATGACTGGTTAAAATTTTTGGTGGTTTCTTGTTCAGTCCATAGCCTACATCATGTGGCAAACCGGTGAGCATGTGGCTCTATTAGTATAGGAGATACCTGAAAACATATCACACATTTCATCATAGTGCTTTTACCAATGCATAAACCAATGCATAAAATGCATGGAGAAGTCATTTCGAATGACTGGTCCTCAGTGTTGTGAGAACGATGACTGGTTAAAATTTTTGGTGGTTTCTTGTTCAGTCCATAGGCCTACATCATGTGGCAAACCGGTGAGCATGTGGCTCTATTAGTATAGGAGATACCTGAAAACATATCACACTTTTCATCATAGTGCTTTTACCAATGCATAAAATGCATGGAGAAGTCATTTCGAATGACTGGTCCTCAGTGTTGTGAGAACGATGACTGGTTAAAATTTTTGGTGGTTTCTTGTTCAGTCCATAGGCCTACATCATGTGGCAAACCGGTGAGCATGTGGCTCTATTAGTATAGGAGATACCTGAAAACATATCACACTTTTCATCATAGTGCTTTTACCAATGCATAAAATGCATGGAGAAGTCATTTCGAATGACTGGTCCTCAGTGTTGTGAGAACGATGACTGGTTAAAATTTTTGGTGGTTTCTTGTTCAGTCCATAGGCCTACATCATGTGGCAAACCGGTGAGCATGTGGCTCTATTAGTATAGGAGATACCTGAAAACATATCACACTTTTCATCATAGTGCTTTTACCAATGCATAAAATGCATGGAGAAGTCATTTCGAATGACTGGTCCTTGTTGTGAGAACGATGACTGGTTAAAATTTTTGGTGGTTTCTTGTTCAGTCCATAGGCCTACATCATGTGGCAAACCGGTGAGCATGTGGCTCTATTAGTATAGGAGATACCTGAAAACATATCACACTTTTCATCATAGTGCTTTTACCAATGCATAAAATGCATGGAGAAGTCATTTCGAATGACTGGTCCTCAGTGTTGTGAGAACGATGACTGGTTAAAATTTTTGGTGGTTTCTTGTTCAGTCCATAGGCCTACATCATGTGGCAAACCGGTGAGCATGTGGCTCTATTAGTATAGGAGATACCTGAAAACATATCACACTTTTCATCATAGTGCTTTTACCAATGCATAAAATGCATGGAGAAGTCATTTCGAATGACTGGTCCTCAGTGTTGTGAGAACGATGACTGGTTAAAATTTTTGGTGGTTTCTTGTTCAGTCCATAGGCCTACATCATGTGGCAAACCGGTGAGCATGTGGCTCTATTAGTATAGGAGATACCTGAAAACATATCACACTTTTCATCATAGTGCTTTTACCAATGCATAAAATGCATGGAGAAGTCATTTCGAATGACTGGTCCTCAGTGTTGTGAGAACGATGACTGGTTAAAATTTTTGGTGGTTTCTTGTTCAGTCCATAGGCCTACATCATGTGGCAAACCGGTGAGCATGTGGCTCTATTAGTATAGGAGATACCTGAAAACATATCACACTTTTCATCATAGTGCTTTTACCAATGCATAAAATGCATGGAGAAGTCATTTCGAATGACTGGTCCTCAGTGTTGTGAGAACGATGACTGGTTAAAATTTTTGGTGGTTTCTTGTTCAGTCCATAGGCCTACATCATGTGGCAAACCGGTGAGCATGTGGCTCTATTAGTATAGGAGATACCTGAAAACATATCACACTTTTCATCATAGTGCTTTTACCAATGCATAAAATGCATGGAGAAGTCATTTCGAATGACTGGTCCTCAGTGTTGTGAGAACGATGACTGGTTAAAATTTTTGGTGGTTTCTTGTTCAGTCCATAGGCCTACATCATGTGGCAAACCGGTGAGCATGTGGCTCTATTAGTATAGGAGATACCTGAAAACATATCACACTTTTCATCATAGTGCTTTTACCAATGCATAAAATGCATGGAGAAGTCATTTCGAATGACTGGTCCTCAGTGTTGTGAGAACGATGACTGGTTAAAATTTTTGGTGGTTTCTTGTTCAGTCCATAGGCCTACATCATGTGGCAAACCGGTGAGCATGTGGCTCTATTAGTATAGGAGATACCTGAAAACATATCACACTTTTCATCATAGTGCTTTTACCAATGCATAAAATGCATGGAGAAGTCATTTCGAATGACTGGTCCTCAGTGTTGTGAGAACGATGACTGGTTAAAATTTTTGGTGGTTTCTTGTTCAGTCCATAGGCCTACATCATGTGGCAAACCGGTGAGCATGTGGCTCTATTAGTATAGGAGATACCTGAAAACATATCACACTTTTCATCATAGTGCTTTTACCAATGCATAAAATGCATGGAGAAGTCATTTCGAATGACTGGTCCTCAGTGTTGTGAGAACGATGACTGGTTAAAATTTTTGGTGGTTTCTTGTTCAGTCCATAGGCCTACATCATGTGGCAAACCGGTGAGCATGTGGCTCTATTAGTATAGGAGATACCTGAAAACATATCACACTTTTCATCATAGTGCTTTTACCAATGCATAAAATGCATGGAGAAGTCATTTCGAATGACTGGTCCTCAGTGTTGTGAGAACGATGACTGGTTAAAATTTTTGGTGGTTTCTTGTTCAGTCCATAGGCCTACATCATGTGGCAAACCGGTGAGCATGTGGCTCTATTAGTATAGGAGATACCTGAAAACATATCACACTTTTCATCATAGTGCTTTTACCAATGCATAAAATGCATGGAGAAGTCATTTCGAATGACTGGTCCTCAGTGTTGTGAGAACGATGACTGGTTAAAATTTTTGGTGGTTTCTTGTTCAGTCCATAGGCCTACATCATGTGGCAAACCGGTGAGCATGTGGCTCTATTAGTATAGGAGATACCTGAAAACATATCACACTTTTCATCATAGTGCTTTTACCAATGCATAAAATGCATGGAGAAGTCATTTCGAATGACTGGTCCTCAGTGTTGTGAGAACGATGACTGGTTAAAATTTTTGGTGGTTTCTTGTTCAGTCCATAGGCCTACATCATGTGGCAAACCGGTGAGCATGTGGCTCTATTAGTATAGGAGATACCTGAAAACATATCACACTTTTCATCATAGTGCTTTTACCAATGCATAAAATGCATGGAGAAGTCATTTCGAATGACTGGTCCTCAGTGTTGTGAGAACGATGACTGGTTAAAATTTTTGGTGGTTTCTTGTTCAGTCCATAGGCCTACATCATGTGGCAAACCGGTGAGCATGTGGCTCTATTAGTATAGGAGATACCTGAAAACATATCACACTTTTCATCATAGTGCTTTTACCAATGCATAAAATGCATGGAGAAGTCATTTCGAATGACTGGTCCTCAGTGTTGTGAGAACGATGACTGGTTAAAATTTTTGGTGGTTTCTTGTTCAGTCCATAGGCCTACATCATGTGGCAAACCGGTGAGCATGTGGCTCTATTAGTATAGGAGATACCTGAAAACATATCACACTTTTCATCATAGTGCTTTTACCAATGCATAAAATGCATGGAGAAGTCATTTCGAATGACTGGTCCTCAGTGTTGTGAGAACGATGACTGGTTAAAATTTTTGGTGGTTTCTTGTTCAGTCCATAGGCCTACATCATGTGGCAAACCGGTGAGCATGTGGCTCTATTAGTATAGGAGATACCTGAAAACATATCACACTTTTCATCATAGTGCTTTTACCAATGCATAAAATGCATGGAGAAGTCATTTCGAATGACTGGTCCTCAGTGTTGTGAGAACGATGACTGGTTAAAATTTTTGGTGGTTTCTTGTTCAGTCCATAGGCCTACATCATGTGGCAAACCGGTGAGCATGTGGCTCTATTAGTATAGGAGATACCTGAAAACATATCACACTTTTCATCATAGTGCTTTTACCAATGCATAAAATGCATGGAGAAGTCATTTCGAATGACTGGTCCTCAGTGTTGTGAGAACGATGACTGGTTAAAATTTTTGGTGGTTTCTTGTTCAGTCCATAGGCCTACATCATGTGGCAAACCGGTGAGCATGTGGCTCTATTAGTATAGGAGATACCTGAAAACATATCACACTTTTCATCATAGTGCTTTTACCAATGCATAAAATGCATGGAGAAGTCATTTCGAATGACTGGTCCTCAGTGTTGTGAGAACGATGACTGGTTAAAATTTTTGGTGGTTTCTTGTTCAGTCCATAGGCCTACATCATGTGGCAAACCGGTGAGCATGTGGCTCTATTAGTATAGGAGATACCTGAAAACATATCACACTTTTCATCATAGTGCTTTTACCAATGCATAAAATGCATGGAGAAGTCATTTCGAATGACTGGTCCTCAGTGTTGTGAGAACGATGACTGGTTAAAATTTTTGGTGGTTTCTTGTTCAGTCCATAGGCCTACATCATGTGGCAAACCGGTGAGCATGTGGCTCTATTAGTATAGGAGATACCTGAAAACATATCACACTTTTCATCATAGTGCTTTTACCAATGCATAAAATGCATGGAGAAGTCATTTCGAATGACTGGTCCTCAGTGTTGTGAGAACGATGACTGGTTAAAATTTTTGGTGGTTTCTTGTTCAGTCCATAGGCCTACATCATGTGGCAAACCGGTGAGCATGTGGCTCTATTAGTATAGGAGATACCTGAAAACATATCACACTTTTCATCATAGTGCTTTTACCAATGCATAAAATGCATGGAGAAGTCATTTCGAATGACTGGTCCTCAGTGTTGTGAGAACGATGACTGGTTAAAATTTTTGGTGGTTTCTTGTTCAGTCCATAGGCCTACATCATGTGGCAAACCGGTGAGCATGTGGCTCTATTAGTATAGGAGATACCTGAAAACATATCACACTTTTCATCATAGTGCTTTTACCAATGCATAAAATGCATGGAGAAGTCATTTCGAATGACTGGTCCTCAGTGTTGTGAGAACGATGACTGGTTAAAATTTTTGGTGGTTTCTTGTTCAGTCCATAGGCCTACATCATGTGGCAAACCGGTGAGCATGTGGCTCTATTAGTATAGGAGATACCTGAAAACATATCACACTTTTCATCATAGTGCTTTTACCAATGCATAAAATGCATGGAGAAGTCATTTCGAATGACTGGTCCTCAGTGTTGTGAGAACGATGACTGGTTAAAATTTTTGGTGGTTTCTTGTTCAGTCCATAGGCCTACATCATGTGGCAAACCGGTGAGCATGTGGCTCTATTAGTATAGGAGATACCTGAAAACATATCACACTTTTCATCATAGTGCTTTTACCAATGCATAAAATGCATGGAGAAGTCATTTCGAATGACTGGTCCTCAGTGTTGTGAGAACGATGACTGGTTAAAATTTTTGGTGGTTTCTTGTTCAGTCCATAGGCCTACATCATGTGGCAAACCGGTGAGCATGTGGCTCTATTAGTATAGGAGATACCTGAAAACATATCACACTTTTCATCATAGTGCTTTTACCAATGCATAAAATGCATGGAGAAGTCATTTCGAATGACTGGTCCTCAGTGTTGTGAGAACGATGACTGGTTAAAATTTTTGGTGGTTTCTTGTTCAGTCCATAGGCCTACATCATGTGGCAAACCGGTGAGCATGTGGCTCTATTAGTATAGGAGATACCTGAAAACATATCACACTTTTCATCATAGTGCTTTTACCAATGCATAAAATGCATGGAGAAGTCATTTCGAATGACTGGTCCTCAGTGTTGTGAGAACGATGACTGGTTAAAATTTTTGGTGGTTTCTTGTTCAGTCCATAGGCCTACATCATGTGGCAAACCGGTGAGCATGTGGCTCTATTAGTATAGGAGATACCTGAAAACATATCACACTTTTCATCATAGTGCTTTTACCAATGCATAAAATGCATGGAGAAGTCATTTCGAATGACTGGTCCTCAGTGTTGTGAGAACGATGACTGGTTAAAATTTTTGGTGGTTTCTTGTTCAGTCCATAGGCCTACATCATGTGGCAAACCGGTGAGCATGTGGCTCTATTAGTATAGGAGATACCTGAAAACATATCACACTTTTCATCATAGTGCTTTTACCAATGCATAAAATGCATGGAGAAGTCATTTCGAATGACTGGTCCTCAGTGTTGTGAGAACGATGACTGGTTAAAATTTTTGGTGGTTTCTTGTTCAGTCCATAGGCCTACATCATGTGGCAAACCGGTGAGCATGTGGCTCTATTAGTATAGGAGATACCTGAAAACATATCACACTTTTCATCATAGTGCTTTTACCAATGCATAAAATGCATGGAGAAGTCATTTCGAATGACTGGTCCTCAGTGTTGTGAGAACGATGACTGGTTAAAATTTTTGGTGGTTTCTTGTTCAGTCCATAGGCCTACATCATGTGGCAAACCGGTGAGCATGTGGCTCTATTAGTATAGGAGATACCTGAAAACATATCACACTTTTCATCATAGTGCTTTTACCAATGCATAAAATGCATGGAGAAGTCATTTCGAATGACTGGTCCTCAGTGTTGTGAGAACGATGACTGGTTAAAATTTTTGGTGGTTTCTTGTTCAGTCCATAGGCCTACATCATGTGGCAAACCGGTGAGCATGTGGCTCTATTAGTATAGGAGATACCTGAAAACATATCACACTTTTCATCATAGTGCTTTTACCAATGCATAAAATGCATGGAGAAGTCATTTCGAATGACTGGTCCTCAGTGTTGTGAGAACGATGACTGGTTAAAATTTTTGGTGGTTTCTTGTTCAGTCCATAGGCCTACATCATGTGGCAAACCGGTGAGCATGTGGCTCTATTAGTATAGGAGATACCTGAAAACATATCACACTTTTCATCATAGTGCTTTTACCAATGCATAAAATGCATGGAGAAGTCATTTCGAATGACTGGTCCTCAGTGTTGTGAGAACGATGACTGGTTAAAATTTTTGGTGGTTTCTTGTTCAGTCCATAGGCCTACATCATGTGGCAAACCGGTGAGCATGTGGCTCTATTAGTATAGGAGATACCTGAAAACATATCACACTTTTCATCATAGTGCTTTTACCAATGCATAAAATGCATGGAGAAGTCATTTCGAATGACTGGTCCTCAGTGTTGTGAGAACGATGACTGGTTAAAATTTTTGGTGGTTTCTTGTTCAGTCCATAGGCCTACATCATGTGGCAAACCGGTGAGCATGTGGCTCTATTAGTATAGGAGATACCTGAAAACATATCACACTTTTCATCATAGTGCTTTTACCAATGCATAAAATGCATGGAGAAGTCATTTCGAATGACTGGTCCTCAGTGTTGTGAGAACGATGACTGGTTAAAATTTTTGGTGGTTTCTTGTTCAGTCCATAGGCCTACATCATGTGGCAAACCGGTGAGCATGTGGCTCTATTAGTATAGGAGATACCTGAAAACATATCACACTTTTCATCATAGTGCTTTTACCAATGCATAAAATGCATGGAGAAGTCATTTCGAATGACTGGTCCTCAGTGTTGTGAGAACGATGACTGGTTAAAATTTTTGGTGGTTTCTTGTTCAGTCCATAGGCCTACATCATGTGGCAAACCGGTGAGCATGTGGCTCTATTAGTATAGGAGATACCTGAAAACATATCACACTTTTCATCATAGTGCTTTTACCAATGCATAAAATGCATGGAGAAGTCATTTCGAATGACTGGTCCTCAGTGTTGTGAGAACGATGACTGGTTAAAATTTTTGGTGGTTTCTTGTTCAGTCCATAGGCCTACATCATGTGGCAAACCGGTGAGCATGTGGCTCTATTAGTATAGGAGATACCTGAAAACATATCACACTTTTCATCATAGTGCTTTTACCAATGCATAAAATGCATGGAGAAGTCATTTCGAATGACTGGTCCTCAGTGTTGTGAGAACGATGACTGGTTAAAATTTTTGGTGGTTTCTTGTTCAGTCCATAGGCCTACATCATGTGGCAAACCGGTGAGCATGTGGCTCTATTAGTATAGGAGATACCTGAAAACATATCACACTTTTCATCATAGTGCTTTTACCAATGCATAAAATGCATGGAGAAGTCATTTCGAATGACTGGTCCTCAGTGTTGTGAGAACGATGACTGGTTAAAATTTTTGGTGGTTTCTTGTTCAGTCCATAGGCCTACATCATGTGGCAAACCGGTGAGCATGTGGCTCTATTAGTATAGGAGATACCTGAAAACATATCACACTTTTCATCATAGTGCTTTTACCAATGCATAAAATGCATGGAGAAGTCATTTCGAATGACTGGTCCTCAGTGTTGTGAGAACGATGACTGGTTAAAATTTTTGGTGGTTTCTTGTTCAGTCCATAGGCCTACATCATGTGGCAAACCGGTGAGCATGTGGCTCTATTAGTATAGGAGATACCTGAAAACATATCACACTTTTCATCATAGTGCTTTTACCAATGCATAAAATGCATGGAGAAGTCATTTCGAATGACTGGTCCTCAGTGTTGTGAGAACGATGACTGGTTAAAATTTTTGGTGGTTTCTTGTTCAGTCCATAGGCCTACATCATGTGGCAAACCGGTGAGCATGTGGCTCTATTAGTATAGGAGATACCTGAAAACATATCACACTTTTCATCATAGTGCTTTTACCAATGCATAAAATGCATGGAGAAGTCATTTCGAATGACTGGTCCTCAGTGTTGTGAGAACGATGACTGGTTAAAATTTTTGGTGGTTTCTTGTTCAGTCCATAGGCCTACATCATGTGGCAAACCGGTGAGCATGTGGCTCTATTAGTATAGGAGATACCTGAAAACATATCACACTTTTCATCATAGTGCTTTTACCAATGCATAAAATGCATGGAGAAGTCATTTCGAATGACTGGTCCTCAGTGTTGTGAGAACGATGACTGGTTAAAATTTTTGGTGGTTTCTTGTTCAGTCCATAGGCCTACATCATGTGGCAAACCGGTGAGCATGTGGCTCTATTAGTATAGGAGATACCTGAAAACATATCACACTTTTCATCATAGTGCTTTTACCAATGCATAAAATGCATGGAGAAGTCATTTCGAATGACTGGTCCTCAGTGTTGTGAGAACGATGACTGGTTAAAATTTTTGGTGGTTTCTTGTTCAGTCCATAGGCCTACATCATGTGGCAAACCGGTGAGCATGTGGCTCTATTAGTATAGGAGATACCTGAAAACATATCACACTTTTCATCATAGTGCTTTTACCAATGCATAAAATGCATGGAGAAGTCATTTCGAATGACTGGTCCTTCAGTGTTGTGAGAACGATGACTGGTTAAAATTTTTGGTGGTTTCTTGTTCAGTCCATAGGCCTACATCATGTGGCAAACCGGTGAGCATGTGGCTCTATTAGTATAGGAGATACCTGAAAACATATCACACTTTTCATCATAGTGCTTTTACCAATGCATAAAATGCATGGAGAAGTCATTTCGAATGACTGGTCCTCAGTGTTGTGAGAACGATGACTGGTTAAAATTTTTGGTGGTTTCTTGTTCAGTCCATAGCCCTACATCGTGTGGCAAACCGGTGAGCATGTGGCTCTATTAGTATAGGAGATACCTGAAAACATATCACACTTTTCATCATAGTGCTTTTACCAATGCATAAAATGCATGGAGAAGTCATTTCGAATGACTGGTCCTTAGTGTTGTGAGAACGATGACTGGTTAAAATTTTTGGTGGTTTCTTGTTCAGTCCATAGGCCTACATCATATGGCAAACCGGTGAGCATGTGGCTCTATTAGTATAGGAGATACCTGAAAACATATCACACTTTTCATCATAGTGCTTTTACCAATGCATAAAATGCATGGAGAAGTCATTTCGAATGACTGGTCCTCAGTGTTGTGAGAACGATGACTGGTTAAAATTTTTGGTGGTTCCTTGTTCAGTCCATAGGCCTACATCATGTGGCAAACCGGTGAGCATGTGGCTCTATTAGTATAGGAGATACCTGAAAACATATCACACTTTTCATCATAGTGCTTTTACCAATGCATAAAATGCATGGAGAAGTCATTTCGAATGACTGGTCCTCAGTGTTGTGAGAACGATGACTGGTTAAAATTTTTGGTGGTTTCTTGTTCAGTCCATAGCCCTACATCGTGTGGCAAACCGGTGAGCATGTGGCTATATTAGTATAGGAGATACCTGAAAACATATCACACTTTTCATCATAGTGCTTTTACCAATGCATAAAATGCATGGAGAAGTCATTTCGAATGACTGGTCCTTAGTGTTGTGAGAACGATGACTGGTTAAAATTTTTGGTGGTTTCTTGTTCAGTCCATAGGCCTACATCATGTGGCAAACCGGTGAGCATGTGGCTCTATTAGTATAGGAGATACCTGAAAACATATCACACTTTTCATCATAGTGCTTTTACCAATGCATAAAATGCATGGAGAAGTCATTTCGAATGACTGGTCCTCAGTGTTGTGAGAACGATGACTGGTTAAAATTTTTGGTGGTTTCTTGTTCAGTCCATAGGCCTACATCATGTGGCAAACCGGTGAGCATGTGGCTCTATTAGTATAGGAGATACCTGAAAACATATCACACTTTTCATCATAGTGCTTTTACCAATGCATAAAATGCATGGAGAAGTCATTTCGAATGACTGGTCCTCAGTGTTGTGAGAACGATGACTGGTTAAAATTTTTGGTGGTTTCTTGTTCAGTCCATAGGCCTAAATCATGTGGCAAACCGGTGAGCATGTGGCTCTATTAGTATAGGAGATACCTGAAAACATATCACACTTTTCATCATAGTGCTTTTACCAATGCATAAAATGCATGGAGAAGTCATTTCGAATGACTGGTCCTCAGTGTTGTGAGAACGATGACTGGTTAAAATTTTTGGTGGTTTGTTGTTCAGTCCATAGGCCTACATCATGTGGCAAACCGGTGAGCATGTGGCTCTATTAGTATAGGAGATACCTGAAAACATATCACACTTTCATCATAGTGCTTTTACCAATGCATAAAATGCATGGAGAAGTCATTTCGAATGACTGGTCCTCAGTGTTGTGAGAACGATGACTGGTTAAAATTTTTGGTGGTTTCTTGTTCAGTCCATAGGCCTACATCATGTGGCAAACCGGTGAGCATGTGGCTCTATTAGTATAGGAGATACCTGAAAACATATCACACTTTTCATCATAGTGCTTTTACCAATGCATAAAATGCATGGAGAAGTCATTTCGAATGACTGGTCCTCAGTGTTGTGAGAACGATGACTGGTTAAAATTTTTGGTGGTTTCTTGTTCAGTCCATAGGCCTACATCATGTGGCAAACCGGTGAGCATGTGGCTCTATTAGTATAGGAGATACCTGAAAACATATCACACTTTTCATCATAGTGCTTTTACCAATGCATAAAATGCATGGAGAAGTCATTTCGAATGACTGGTCCTCAGTGTTGTGAGAACGATGACTGGTTAAAATTTTTGGTGGTTTCTTGTTCAGTCCATAGGCCTACATCATGTGGCAAACCGGTGAGCATGTGGCTCTATTAGTATAGGAGATACCTGAAAACATATCACACTTTTCATCATAGTGCTTTTACCAATGCATAAAATGCATGGAGAAGTCATTTCGAATGACTGGTCCTCAGTGTTGTGAGAACGATGACTGGTTAAAATTTTTGGTGGTTTCTTGTTCAGTCCATAGGCCTACATCATGTGGCAAACCGGTGAGCATGTGGCTCTATTAGTATAGGAGATACCTGAAAACATATCACACTTTTCATCATAGTGCTTTTACCAATGCATAAAATGCATGGAGAAGTCATTTCGAATGACTGGTCCTCAGTGTTGTGAGAACGATGACTGGTTAAAATTTTTGGTGGTTTCTTGTTCAGTCCATAGGCCTACATCATGTGGCAAACCGGTGAGCATGTGGCTCTATTAGTATAGGAGATACCTGAAAACATATCACACTTTTCATCATAGTGCTTTTACCAATGCATAAAATGCATGGAGAAGTCATTTCGAATGACTGGTCCTCAGTGTTGTGAGAACGATGACTGGTTAAAATTTTTGGTGGTTTCTTGTTCAGTCCATAGGCCTACATCATGTGGCAAACCGGTGAGCATGTGGCTCTATTAGTATAGGAGATACCTGAAAACATATCACACTTTTCATCATAGTGCTTTTACCAATGCATAAAATGCATGGAGAAGTCATTTCGAATGACTGGTCCTCAGTGTTGTGAGAACGATGACTGGTTAAAATTTTTGGTGGTTTCTTGTTCAGTCCATAGGCCTACATCATGTGGCAAACCGGTGAGCATGTGGCTCTATTAGTATAGGAGATACCTGAAAACATATCACACTTTTCATCATAGTGCTTTTACCAATGCATAAAATGCATGGAGAAGTCATTTCGAATGACTGGTCCTCAGTGTTGTGAGAACGATGACTGGTTAAAATTTTTGGTGGTTTCTTGTTCAGTCCATAGGCCTACATCATGTGGCAAACCGGTGAGCATGTGGCTCTATTAGTATAGGAGATACCTGAAAACATATCACACTTTTCATCATAGTGCTTTTACCAATGCATAAAATGCATGGAGAAGTCATTTCGAATGACTGGTCCTCAGTGTTGTGAGAACGATGACTGGTTAAAATTTTTGGTGGTTTCTTGTTCAGTCCATAGGCCTACATCATGTGGCAAACCGGTGAGCATGTGGCTCTATTAGTATAGGAGATACCTGAAAACATATCACACTTTTCATCATAGTGCTTTTACCAATGCATAAAATGCATGGAGAAGTCATTTCGAATGACTGGTCCTCAGTGTTGTGAGAACGATGACTGGTTAAAATTTTTGGTGGTTTCTTGTTCAGTCCATAGGCCTACATCATGTGGCAAACCGGTGAGCATGTGGCTCTATTAGTATAGGAGATACCTGAAAACATATCACACTTTTCATCATAGTGCTTTTACCAATGCATAAAATGCATGGAGAAGTCATTTCGAATGACTGGTCCTCAGTGTTGTGAGAACGATGACTGGTTAAAATTTTTGGTGGTTTCTTGTTCAGTCCATAGGCCTACATCATGTGGCAAACCGGTGAGCATGTGGCTCTATTAGTATAGGAGATACCTGAAAACATATCACACTTTTCATCATAGTGCTTTTACCAATGCATAAAATGCATGGAGAAGTCATTTCGAATGACTGGTCCTCAGTGTTGTGAGAACGATGACTGGTTAAAATTTTTGGTGGTTTCTTGTTCAGTCCATAGGCCTACATCATGTGGCAAACCGGTGAGCATGTGGCTCTATTAGTATAGGAGATACCTGAAAACATATCACACTTTTCATCATAGTGCTTTTACCAATGCATAAAATGCATGGAGAAGTCATTTCGAATGACTGGTCCTCAGTGTTGTGAGAACGATGACTGGTTAAAATTTTTGGTGGTTTCTTGTTCAGTCCATAGGCCTACATCATGTGGCAAACCGGTGAGCATGTGGCTCTATTAGTATAGGAGATACCTGAAAACATATCACACTTTTCATCATAGTGCTTTTACCAATGCATAAAATGCATGGAGAAGTCATTTCGAATGACTGGTCCTCAGTGTTGTGAGAACGATGACTGGTTAAAATTTTTGGTGGTTTCTTGTTCAGTCCATAGGCCTACATCATGTGGCAAACCGGTGAGCATGTGGCTCTATTAGTATAGGAGATACCTGAAAACATATCACACTTTTCATCATAGTGCTTTTACCAATGCATAAAATGCATGGAGAAGTCATTTCGAATGACTGGTCCTCAGTGTTGTGAGAACGATGACTGGTTAAAATTTTTGGTGGTTTCTTGTTCAGTCCATAGGCCTACATCATGTGGCAAACCGGTGAGCATGTGGCTCTATTAGTATAGGAGATACCTGAAAACATATCACACTTTTCATCATAGTGCTTTTACCAATGCATAAAATGCATGGAGAAGTCATTTCGAATGACTGGTCCTCAGTGTTGTGAGAACGATGACTGGTTAAAATTTTTGGTGGTTTCTTGTTCAGTCCATAGGCCTACATCATGTGGCAAACCGGTGAGCATGTGGCTCTATTAGTATAGGAGATACCTGAAAACATATCACACTTTTCATCATAGTGCTTTTACCAATGCATAAAATGCATGGAGAAGTCATTTCGAATGACTGGTCCTCAGTGTTGTGAGAACGATGACTGGTTAAAATTTTTGGTGGTTTCTTGTTCAGTCCATAGGCCTACATCATGTGGCAAACCGGTGAGCATGTGGCTCTATTAGTATAGGAGATACCTGAAAACATATCACACTTTTCATCATAGTGCTTTTACCAATGCATAAAATGCATGGAGAAGTCATTTCGAATGACTGGTCCTCAGTGTTGTGAGAACGATGACTGGTTAAAATTTTTGGTGGTTTCTTGTTCAGTCCATAGGCCTACATCATGTGGCAAACCGGTGAGCATGTGGCTCTATTAGTATAGGAGATACCTGAAAACATATCACACTTTTCATCATAGTGCTTTTACCAATGCATAAAATGCATGGAGAAGTCATTTCGAATGACTGGTCCTCAGTGTTGTGAGAACGATGACTGGTTAAAATTTTTGGTGGTTTCTTGTTCAGTCCATAGGCCTACATCATGTGGCAAACCGGTGAGCATGTGGCTCTATTAGTATAGGAGATACCTGAAAACATATCACACTTTTCATCATAGTGCTTTTACCAATGCATAAAATGCATGGAGAAGTCATTTCGAATGACTGGTCCTCAGTGTTGTGAGAACGATGACTGGTTAAAATTTTTGGTGGTTTCTTGTTCAGTCCATAGGCCTACATCATGTGGCAAACCGGTGAGCATGTGGCTCTATTAGTATAGGAGATACCTGAAAACATATCACACTTTTCATCATAGTGCTTTTACCAATGCATAAAATGCATGGAGAAGTCATTTCGAATGACTGGTCCTCAGTGTTGTGAGAACGATGACTGGTTAAAATTTTTGGTGGTTTCTTGTTCAGTCCATAGGCCTACATCATGTGGCAAACCGGTGAGCATGTGGCTCTATTAGTATAGGAGATACCTGAAAACATATCACACTTTTCATCATAGTGCTTTTACCAATGCATAAAATGCATGGAGAAGTCATTTCGAATGACTGGTCCTCAGTGTTGTGAGAACGATGACTGGTTAAAATTTTTGGTGGTTTCTTGTTCAGTCCATAGGCCTACATCATGTGGCAAACCGGTGAGCATGTGGCTCTATTAGTATAGGAGATACCTGAAAACATATCACACTTTTCATCATAGTGCTTTTACCAATGCATAAAATGCATGGAGAAGTCATTTCGAATGACTGGTCCTCAGTGTTGTGAGAACGATGACTGGTTAAAATTTTTGGTGGTTTCTTGTTCAGTCCATAGGCCTACATCATGTGGCAAACCGGTGAGCATGTGGCTCTATTAGTATAGGAGATACCTGAAAACATATCACACTTTTCATCATAGTGCTTTTACCAATGCATAAAATGCATGGAGAAGTCATTTCGAATGACTGGTCCTCAGTGTTGTGAGAACGATGACTGGTTAAAATTTTTGGTGGTTTCTTGTTCAGTCCATAGGCCTACATCATGTGGCAAACCGGTGAGCATGTGGCTCTATTAGTATAGGAGATACCTGAAAACATATCACACTTTTCATCATAGTGCTTTTACCAATGCATAAAATGCATGGAGAAGTCATTTCGAATGACTGGTCCTCAGTGTTGTGAGAACGATGACTGGTTAAAATTTTTGGTGGTTTCTTGTTCAGTCCATAGGCCTACATCATGTGGCAAACCGGTGAGCATGTGGCTCTATTAGTATAGGAGATACCTGAAAACATATCACACTTTTCATCATAGTGCTTTTACCAATGCATAAAATGCATGGAGAAGTCATTTCGAATGACTGGTCCTCAGTGTTGTGAGAACGATGACTGGTTAAAATTTTTGGTGGTTTCTTGTTCAGTCCATAGGCCTACATCATGTGGCAAACCGGTGAGCATGTGGCTCTATTAGTATAGGAGATACCTGAAAACATATCACACTTTTCATCATAGTGCTTTTACCAATGCATAAAATGCATGGAGAAGTCATTTCGAATGACTGGTCCTCAGTGTTGTGAGAACGATGACTGGTTAAAATTTTTGGTGGTTTCTTGTTCAGTCCATAGGCCTACATCATGTGGCAAACCGGTGAGCATGTGGCTCTATTAGTATAGGAGATACCTGAAAACATATCACACTTTTCATCATAGTGCTTTTACCAATGCATAAAATGCATGGAGAAGTCATTTCGAATGACTGGTCGTCCTCAGTGTTGTGAGAACGATGACTGGTTAAAATTTTTGGTGGTTTCTTGTTCAGTCCATAGGCCTACATCATGTGGCAAACCGGTGAGCATGTGGCTCTATTAGTATAGGAGATACCTGAAAACATATCACACTTTTCATCATAGTGCTTTTACCAATGCATAAAATGCATGGAGAAGTCATTTCGAATGACTGGTCCTCAGTGTTGTGAGAACGATGACTGGTTAAAATTTTTGGTGGTTTCTTGTTCAGTCCATAGGCCTACATCATGTGGCAAACCGGTGAGCATGTGGCTCTATTAGTATAGGAGATACCTGAAAACATATCACACTTTTCATCATAGTGCTTTTACCAATGCATAAAATGCATGGAGAAGTCATTTCGAATGACTGGTCCTCAGTGTTGTGAGAACGATGACTGGTTAAAATTTTTGGTGGTTTCTTGTTCAGTCCATAGGCCTACATCATGTGGCAAACCGGTGAGCATGTGGCTCTATTAGTATAGGAGATACCTGAAAACATATCACACTTTTCATCATAGTGCTTTTACCAATGCATAAAATGCATGGAGAAGTCATTTCGAATGACTGGTCCTCAGTGTTGTGAGAACGATGACTGGTTAAAATTTTTGGTGGTTTCTTGTTCAGTCCATAGGCCTACATCATGTGGCAAACCGGTGAGCATGTGGCTCTATTAGTATAGGAGATACCTGAAAACATATCACACTTTTCATCATAGTGCTTTTACCAATGCATAAAATGCATGGAGAAGTCATTTCGAATGACTGGTCCTCAGTGTTGTGAGAACGATGACTGGTTAAAATTTTTGGTGGTTTCTTGTTCAGTCCATAGGCCTACATCATGTGGCAAACCGGTGAGCATGTGGCTCTATTAGTATAGGAGATACCTGAAAACATATCACACTTTTCATCATAGTGCTTTTACCAATGCATAAAATGCATGGAGAAGTCATTTCGAATGACTGGTCCTCAGTGTTGTGAGAACGATGACTGGTTAAAATTTTTGGTGGTTTCTTGTTCAGTCCATAGGCCTACATCATGTGGCAAACCGGTGAGCATGTGGCTCTATTAGTATAGGAGATACCTGAAAACATATCACACTTTTCATCATAGTGCTTTTACCAATGCATAAAATGCATGGAGAAGTCATTTCGAATGACTGGTCCTCAGTGTTGTGAGAACGATGACTGGTTAAAATTTTTGGTGGTTTCTTGTTCAGTCCATAGGCCTACATCATGTGGCAAACCGGTGAGCATGTGGCTCTATTAGTATAGGAGATACCTGAAAACATATCACACTTTTCATCATAGTGCTTTTACCAATGCATAAAATGCATGGAGAAGTCATTTCGAATGACTGGTCCTCAGTGTTGTGAGAACGATGACTGGTTAAAATTTTTGGTGGTTTCTTGTTCAGTCCATAGGCCTACATCATGTGGCAAACCGGTGAGCATGTGGCTCTATTAGTATAGGAGATACCTGAAAACATATCACACTTTTCATCATAGTGCTTTTACCAATGCATAAAATGCATGGAGAAGTCATTTCGAATGACTGGTCCTCAGTGTTGTGAGAACGATGACTGGTTAAAATTTTTGGTGGTTTCTTGTTCAGTCCATAGGCCTACATCATGTGGCAAACCGGTGAGCATGTGGCTCTATTAGTATAGGAGATACCTGAAAACATATCACACTTTTCATCATAGTGCTTTTACCAATGCATAAAATGCATGGAGAAGTCATTTCGAATGACTGGTCCTCAGTGTTGTGAGAACGATGACTGGTTAAAATTTTTGGTGGTTTCTTGTTCAGTCCATAGGCCTACATCATGTGGCAAACCGGTGAGCATGTGGCTCTATTAGTATAGGAGATACCTGAAAACATATCACACTTTTCATCATAGTGCTTTTACCAATGCATAAAATGCATGGAGAAGTCATTTCGAATGACTGGTCCTCAGTGTTGTGAGAACGATGACTGGTTAAAATTTTTGGTGGTTTCTTGTTCAGTCCATAGGCCTACATCATGTGGCAAACCGGTGAGCATGTGGCTCTATTAGTATAGGAGATACCTGAAAACATATCACACTTTTCATCATAGTGCTTTTACCAATGCATAAAATGCATGGAGAAGTCATTTCGAATGACTGGTCCTCAGTGTTGTGAGAACGATGACTGGTTAAAATTTTTGGTGGTTTCTTGTTCAGTCCATAGGCCTACATCATGTGGCAAACCGGTGAGCATGTGGCTCTATTAGTATAGGAGATACCTGAAAACATATCACACTTTTCATCATAGTGCTTTTACCAATGCATAAAATGCATGGAGAAGTCATTTCGAATGACTGGTCCTCAGTGTTGTGAGAACGATGACTGGTTAAAATTTTTGGTGGTTTCTTGTTCAGTCCATAGGCCTACATCATGTGGCAAACCGGTGAGCATGTGGCTCTATTAGTATAGGAGATACCTGAAAACATATCACACTTTTCATCATAGTGCTTTTACCAATGCATAAAATGCATGGAGAAGTCATTTCGAATGACTGGTCCTCAGTGTTGTGAGAACGATGACTGGTTAAAATTTTTGGTGGTTTCTTGTTCAGTCCATAGGCCTACATCATGTGGCAAACCGGTGAGCATGTGGCTCTATTAGTATAGGAGATACCTGAAAACATATCACACTTTTCATCATAGTGCTTTTACCAATGCATAAAATGCATGGAGAAGTCATTTCGAATGACTGGTCCTCAGTGTTGTGAGAACGATGACTGGTTAAAATTTTTGGTGGTTTCTTGTTCAGTCCATAGGCCTACATCATGTGGCAAACCGGTGAGCATGTGGCTCTATTAGTATAGGAGATACCTGAAAACATATCACACTTTTCATCATAGTGCTTTTACCAATGCATAAAATGCATGGAGAAGTCATTTCGAATGACTGGTCCTCAGTGTTGTGAGAACGATGACTGGTTAAAATTTTTGGTGGTTTCTTGTTCAGTCCATAGGCCTACATCATGTGGCAAACCGGTGAGCATGTGGCTCTATTAGTATAGGAGATACCTGAAAACATATCACACTTTTTATCATAGTGCTTTTACCAATGCATAAAATGCATGGAGAAGTCATTTCGAATGACTGGTCCTCAGTGTTGTGAGAACGATGACTGGTTAAAATTTTTGGTGGTTTCTTGTTCAGTCCATAGGCCTACATCATGTGGCAAACCGGTGAGCATGTGGCTCTATTAGTATAGGAGATACCTGAAAACATATCACACTTTTCATCATAGTGCTTTTACCAATGCATAAAATGCATGGAGAAGTCATTTCGAATGACTGGTCCTCAGTGTTGTGAGAACGATGACTGGTTAAAATTTTTGGTGGTTTCTTGTTCAGTCCATAGGCCTACATCATGTGGCAAACCGGTGAGCATGTGGCTCTATTAGTATAGGAGATACCTGAAAACATATCACACTTTTCATCATAGTGCTTTTACCAATGCATAAAATGCATGGAGAAGTCATTTCGAATGACTGGTCCTCAGTGTTGTGAGAACGATGACTGGTTAAAATTTTTGGTGGTTTCTTGTTCAGTCCATAGGCCTACATCATGTGGCAAACCGGTGAGCATGTGGCTCTATTAGTATAGGAGATACCTGAAAACATATCACACTTTTCATCATAGTGCTTTTACCAATGCATAAAATGCATGGAGAAGTCATTTCGAATGACTGGTCCTCAGTGTTGTGAGAACGATGACTGGTTAAAATTTTTGGTGGTTTCTTGTTCAGTCCATAGGCCTACATCGTGTGGCAAACCGGTGAGCATGTTGCTCTATTAGTATAGGAGATACCTGAAAACATATCACACTTTTCATCATAGTGCTTTTACCAATGCATAAAATGCATGGAGAAGTCATTTCGAATGACTGGTCCTCAGTGTTGTGAGAACAATGACTGGTTAAAATTTTTGGTGGTTTCTTGTTCAGTCCATAGCCCTACATCGTGTGGCAAACCGGTGAGCATGTGGCTCTATTAGTATAGGAGATACCTGAAAACATATCACACTTTTCATCATAGTGCTTTTACCAATGCATAAAATGCATGGAGAAGTCATTTCGAATGACTGGTCCTCAGTGTTGTGAGAACGATGACTGGTTAAAATTTTTGGTGGTTTCTTGTTCAGTCCATAGGCCTACATCATGTGGCAAACCGGTGAGCATGTGGCTCTATTAGTATAGGAGATACCTGAAAACATATCACACTTTTCATCATAGTGCTTTTACCAATGCATAAAATGCATGGAGAAGTCATTTCAAATGACTGGTCCTCAGTGTTGTGAGAACGATGACTGGTTAAAATTTTTGGTGGTTTCTTGTTCAGTCCATAGGCCTACATCATGTGGCAAACCGGTGAGCATGTGGCTCTATTAGTATAGGAGAAACCTGAAAACATATCACACTTTTCATCATAGTGCTTTTACCAATGCATAAAATGCATGGAGAAGTCATTTCGAATGACTGGTCCTCAGTGTTGTGAGAACGATGACTGGTTAAAATTTTTGGTGGTTTCTTGTTCAGTCCATAGGCCTACATCATGTGGCAAACCGGTGAGCATGTGGCTCTATTAGTATAGGAGATACCTGAAAACATATCACACTTTTCATCATAGTGCTTTTACCAATGCATAAAATGCATGGAGAAGTCATTTCGAATGACTGGTCCTCAGTGTTGTGAGAACGATGACTGGTTAAAATTTTTGGTGGTTTCTTGTTCAGTCCATAGGCCTACATCGTGTGGCAAACCGGTGAGCATGTGGCTCTATTAGTATAGGAGATACCTGAAAACATATCACACTTTTCATCATAGTGCTTTTACCAATGCATAAAATGCATGGAGAAGTCATTTCGAATGACTGGTCCTCAGTGTTGTGAGAACGATGACTGGTTAAAATTTTTGGTGGTTTCTTGTTCAGTCCATAGCCCTACATCGTGTGGCAAACCGGTGAGCATGTTGCTCTATTAGTATAGGAGATACCTGAAAACATATCACACTTTTCATCATAGTGCTTTTACCAATGCATAAAATGCATGGAGAAGTCATTTCGAATGACTGGTCCTCAGTGTTGTGAGAACAATGACTGGTTAAAATTTTTGGTGGTTTCTTGTTCAGTCCATAGCCCTACATCGTGTGGCAAACCGGTGAGCATGTGGCTCTATTAGTATAGGAGATACCTGAAAACATATCACACTTTTCATCATAGTGCTTTTACCAATGCATAAAATGCATGGAGAAGTCATTTCGAATGACTGGTCCTCAGTGTTGTGAGAACGATGACTGGTTAAAATTTTTGGTGGTTTCTTGTTCAGTCCATAGGCCTACATCATGTGGCAAACCGGTGAGCATGTGGCTCTATTAGTATAGGAGATACCTGAAAACATATCACACTTTTCATCATAGTGCTTTTACCAATGCATAAAATGCATGGAGAAGTCATTTCAAATGACTGGTCCTCAGTGTTGTGAGAACGATGACTGGTTAAAATTTTTGGTGGTTTCTTGTTCAGTCCATAGGCCTACATCATGTGGCAAACCGGTGAGCATGTGGCTCTATTAGTATAGGAGATACCTGAAAACATATCACACTTTTCATCATAGTGCTTTTACCAATGCATAAAATGCATGGAGAAGTCATTTCGAATGACTGGTCCTCAGTGTTGTGAGAACGATGACTGGTTAAAGTTTTTGGTGGTTTCTTGTTCAGTCCATAGGCCTACATCATGTGGCAAACCGGTGAGCATGTGGCTCTATTAGTATAGGAGATACCTGAAAACATATCACACTTTTCATCATAGTGCTTTTACCAATGCATAAAATGCATGGAGAAGTCATTTCGAATGACTGGTCAGTGTTGTGAGAACGATGAATGGTTAAAATTTTTGGTGGTTTCTTGTTCAGTCCATAGGCCTACATCATGTGGCAAACCGGTGAGCATGTGGCTCTATTAGTATAGGAGATACCTGAAAACATATCACACTTTTCATCATAGTGCTTTTACCAATGCATAAAATGCATGGAGAAGTCATTTCGAATGACTGGTCCTCAGTGTTGTGAGAACGATGACTGGTTAAAATTTTTGGTGGTTTCTTGTTCAGTCTATAGGCCTACATCATGTGGCAAACCGGTGAGCATGTGGCTCTATTAGTATAGGAGATACCTGAAAACATATCACACTTTTCATCATAGTGCTTTTACCAATGCATAAAATGCATGGAGAAGTCATTTCGAATGACTGGTCCTCAGTGTTGTGAGAACGATGACTGGTTAAAATTTTTGGTGGTTTCTTGTTCAGTCCATAGGCCTACATCATGTGGCAAACCGGTGAGCATGTGGCTCTATTAGTATAGGAGATACCTGAAAACATATCACACTTTTCATCATAGTGCTTTTACCAATGCATAAAATGCATGGAGAAGTCATTTCGAATGACTGGTCCTCAGTGTTGTGAGAACGATGACTGGTTAAAATTTTTGGTGGTTTCTTGTTCAGTCCATAGGCCTACATCATGTGGCAAACCGGTGAGCATGTGGCTCTATTAGTTAACGAGATACCTGAAAACATATCACACTTTTCATCATAGTGCTTTTACCAATGCATAAAATGCATGGAGAAGTCATTTCGAATGACTGGTCCTCAGTGTTGTGAGAACGATAACTGGTTAAAATTTTTGGTGGTTTCTTGTTCAGTCCATAGGTCTACATCATGTGGCAAACCGGTGAGCATGTGGCTCTATTAGTATAGGAGATACCTGAAAACATATCACACTTTTCATCATAGTGCTTTTACCAATGCATAAAATGCATGGAGAAGTCATTTCGAATGACTGGTCCTCAGTGTTGTGAGAACGATGACTGGTTAAAATTTTTGGTGGTTTCTTGTTCAGTCCATAGGCCTACATCATGTGGCAAACCGGTGAGCATGTGGCTCTATTAGTATAGGAGATACCTGAAAACATATCACACTTTTCATCATAGTGCTTTTACCAATGCATAAAATGCATGGAGAAGTCATTTCGAATGACTGGTCCTCAGTGTTGTGAGAACGATGACTGGTTAAAATTTTTGGTGGTTTCTTGTTCAGTCCATAGGCCTACATCATGTGGCAAACCGGTGAGCATGTGGCTCTATTAGTGTAGGAGATACCTGAAAACATATCACACTTTTCATCATAGTGCTTTTACCAATGCATAAAATGCATGGAGAAGTCATTTCGAATGACTGGTCCTCAGTGTTGTGAGAACGATGACTGGTTAAAATTTTTGGTGGTTTCTTGTTCAGTCCATAGGCCTACATCATGTGGCAAACCGGTGAGCATGTGGCTCTATTAGTATAGGAGATACCTGAAAACATATCACACTTTTCATCATAGTGCTTTTACCAATGCATAAAATGCATGGAGAAGTCATTTCGAATGACTGGTCCTCAGTGTTGTGAGAACGATGACTGGTTAAAATTTTTGGTGGTTTCTTGTTCAGTCCATAGGCCTACATCATGTGGCAAACCGGTGAGCATGTGGCTCTATTAGTATAGGAGATACCTGAAAACATATCACACTTTTCATCATAGTGCTTTTACCAATGCATAAAATGCATGGAGAAGTCATTTCGAATGACTGGTCCTCAGTGTTGTGAGAACGATGACTGGTTAAAATTTTTGGTGGTTTCTTGTTCAGTCCATAGGCCTACATCATGTGGCAAACCGGTGAGCATGTGGCTCTATTAGTATAGGAGATACCTGAAAACATATCACACTTTTCATCATAGTGCTTTTACCAATGCATAAAATGCATGGAGAAGTCATTTCGAATGACTGGTCCTCAGTGTTGTGAGAACGATGACTGGTTAAAATTTTTGGTGGTTTCTTGTTCAGTCCATAGGCCTACATCATGTGGCAAACCGGTGAGCATGTGGCTCTATTAGTATAGGAGATACCTGAAAACATATCACACTTTTCATCATAGTGCTTTTACCAATGCATAAAATGCATGGAGAAGTCATTTCGAATGACTGGTCCTCAGTGTTGTGAGAACGATGACTGGTTAAAATTTTTGGTGGTTTCTTGTTCAGTCCATAGGCCTACATCATGTGGCAAACCGGTGAGCATGTGGCTCTATTAGTATAGGAGATACCTGAAAACATATCACACTTTTCATTATAGTGCTTTTACCAATGCATAAAATGCATGGAGAAGTCATTTCGAATGACTGGTCCTCAGTGTTGTGAGAACGATGACTGGTTAAAATTTTTGGTGGTTTCTTGTTCAGTCCATAGGCCTACATCATATGGCAAACCGGTGAGCATGTGGCTCTATTAGTATAGGAGATACCTGAAAACATATCACACTTTTCATTATAGTGCTTTTACCAATGCATAAAATGCATGGAGAAGTCATTTCGAATGACTGGTCCTCAGTGTTGTGAGAACGATGACTGGTTAAAATTTTTGGTGGTATAGGAGATACCTGAAAACATATCACACTTTTCATCATAGTGCTTTTACCAATGCATAAAATGCATGGAGAAGTCATTTCGAATGACTGGTCCTCAGTGTTGTGAGAACGATGACTGGTTAAAATTTTTGGTGGTTTCTTGTTCAGTCCATAGGCCTACATCATGTGGCAAACCGGTGAGCATGTGGCTCTATTAGTATAGGAGATACCTGAAAACATATCACACTTTTCATCATAGTGCTTTTACCAATGCATAAAATGCATGGAGAAGTCATTTCGAATGACTGGTCCTCAGTGTTGTGAGAACGATGACTGGTTAAAATTTTTGGTGGTTTCTTGTTCAGTCCATAGGCCTACATCATGTGGCAAACCGGTGAGCATGTGGCTCTATTAGTATAGGAGATACCTGAAAACATATCACACTTTTCATCATAGTGCTTTTACCAATGCATAAAATGCATGGAGAAGTCATTTCGAATGACTGGTCCTCAGTGTTGTGAGAACGATGACTGGTTAAAATTTTGGGTGGTTTCTTGTTCAGTCGATAGGCCTACATCATGTGGCAAACCGGTGAGCATGTGGCTCTATTAGTATAGGAGATACCTGAAAACATATCACACTTTTCATCATAGTGCTTTTACCAATGCATAAAATGCATGGAGAAGTCATTTCGAATGACTGGTCCTCAGTGTTGTGAGAACGATGACTGGTTAAAATTTTGGGTGGTTTCTTGTTCACTCCATAGGCCTACATCATGTGGCAAACCGGTGAGCATGTGGCTCTATTAGTATAGGAGATACCTGAAAACATATCACAATTTTCATCATAGTGCTTTTACCAATGCATAAAATGCATGGAGAAGTCATTTCGAATGACTGGTACTCAGTGTTGTGAGAACGATGACTGGTTAAAATTTTTGGTGGTTTCTTGTTCACTCCATAGGCCTACATCATGTGGCAAACCGGTGAGCATGTGGCTCTATTAGTATAGGAGATACCTGAAAACATATCACACTTTTCATCATAGTGCTTTTACCAATGCATAAAATGCATGGAGAAGTCATTTCGAATGACTGGTCCTCAGTGTTGTGAGAACGATGACTGGTTAAAATTTTTGGTGGTTTCTTGTTCAGTCCATAGGCCTACATCATGTGGCAAACCGGTGAGCATGTGGCTCTATTAGTATAGGAGATACCTGAAAACATATCACACTTTTCATCATAGTGCTTTTACCAATGCATAAAATGCATGGAGAAGTCATTTCGAATGACTGGTCCTCAGTGTTGTGAGAACGATGACTGGTTAAAATTTTTGGTGGTTTCTTGTTCAGTCCATAGGCCTACATCATGTGGCAAACCGGTGAGCATGTGGCTCTATTAGTATAGGAGATACCTGAAAACATATCACACTTTTCATCATAGTGCTTTTACCAATGCATAAAATGCATGGAGAAGTCATTTCGAATGACTGGTCCTCAGTGTTGTGAGAACGATGACTGGTTAAAATTTTTGGTGGTTTCTTGTTCAGTCCATAGGCCTACATCATGTGGCAAACCGGTGAGCATGTGGCTCTATTAGTATAGGAGATACCTGAAAACATATCACACTTTTCATCATAGTGCTTTTACCAATGCATAAAATGCATGGAGAAGTCATTTCGAATGACTGGTCCTCAGTGTTGTGAGAACGATGACTGGTTAAAATTTTTGGTGGTTTCTTGTTCAGTCCATAGGCCTACATCATGTGGCAAACCGGTGAGCATGTGGCTCTATTAGTATAGGAGATACCTGAAAACATATCACACTTTTCATCATAGTGCTTTTACCAATGCATAAAATGCATGGAGAAGTCATTTCGAATGACTGGTCCTCAGTGTTGTGAGAACGATGACTGGTTAAAATTTTTGGTGGTTTCTTGTTCAGTCCATAGGCCTACATCATGTGGCAAACCGGTGAGCATGTGGCTCTATTAGTATAGGAGATACCTGAAAACATATCACACTTTTCATCATAGTGCTTTTAACAAATGCATAAAATGCATGGAGAAGTCATTTCGAATGACTGGTCCTCAGTGTTGTGAGAACGATGACTGGTTAAAATTTTTGGTGGTTTCTTGTTCAGTCCATAGGCTACATCATGTGGCAAACCGGTGAGCATGTGGCTCTATTAGTATAGGAGATACCTGAAAACATATCACACTTTTCATCATAGTGCTTTTACCAATGCATAAAATGCATGGAGAAGTCATTTTGAATGACTGGTCCTCAGTGTTGTGAGAACGATGACTGGTTAAAATTTTTGGTGGTTTCTTGTTCATTTCATAGGCCTACATCATGTGGCAAACCGGTGAGCATGTGGCTCTATTAGTATAGGAGATACCTGAAAACATATCACAATTTTCATCATAGTGCTTTTACCAATGCATAAAATGCATGGAGAAGTCATTTCGAATGACTGGTACTCAGTGTTGTGAGAACGATGACTGGTTAAAATTTTTGGTGGTTTCTTGTTCAGTCCATAGGCCTACATCATGTGGCAAACCGGTGAGCATGTGGCTCTATTAGTATAGGAGATACCTGAAAACATATCACACTTTTCATCATAGTGCTTTTACCAATGCATAAAATGCATGGAGAAGTCATTTCGAATGACTGGTCCTCAGTGTTGTGAGAACGATGACTGGTTAAAATTTTTGGTGGTTTCTTGTTCAGTCCATAGGCCTACATCATGTGGCAAACCGGTGAGCATGTGGCTCTATTAGTATAGGAGATACCTGAAAACATATCACACTTTTCATCATAGTGCTTTTACCAATGCATAAAATGCATGGAGAAGTCATTTCGAATGACTGGTCCTCAGTGTTGTGAGAACGATGACTGGTTAAAATTTTTGGTGGTTTCTTGTTCAGTCCATAGGCCTACATCATGTGGCAAACCGGTGAGCATGTGGCTCTATTAGTATAGGAGATACCTGAAAACATATCACACTTTTCATCATAGTGCTTTTACCAATGCATAAAATGCATGGAGAAGTCATTTCGAATGACTGGTCCTCAGTGTTGTGAGAACGATGACTGGTTAAAATTTTGGGTGGTTTCTTGTTCAGTCGATAGGCCTACATCATGTGGCAAACCGGTGAGCATGTGGCTCTATTAGTATAGGAGATACCTGAAAACATATCACACTTTTCATCATAGTGCTTTTACCAATGCATAAAATGCATGGAGAAGTCATTTCGAATGACTGGTCCTCAGTGTTGTGAGAACGATGACTGGTTAAAATTTTGGGTGGTTTCTTGTTCACTCCATAGGCCTACATCATGTGGCAAACCGGTGAGCATGTGGCTCTATTAGTATAGGAGATACCTGAAAACATATCACAATTTTCATCATAGTGCTTTTACCAATGCATAAAATGCATGGAGAAGTCATTTCGAATGACTGGTACTCAGTGTTGTGAGAACGATGACTGGTTAAAATTTTTGGTGGTTTCTTGTTCACTCCATAGGCCTACATCATGTGGCAAACCGGTGAGCATGTGGCTCTATTAGTATAGGAGATACCTGAAAACATATCACACTTTTCATCATAGTGCTTTTACCAATGCATAAAATGCATGGAGAAGTCATTTCGAATGACTGGTCCTCAGTGTTGTGAGAACGATGACTGGTTAAAATTTTTGGTGGTTTCTTGTTCAGTCCATAGGCCTACATCATGTGGCAAACCGGTGAGCATGTGGCTCTATTAGTATAGGAGATACCTGAAAACATATCACACTTTTCATCATAGTGCTTTTACCAATGCATAAAATGCATGGAGAAGTCATTTCGAATGACTGGTCCTCAGTGTTGTGAGAACGATGACTGGTTAAAATTTTTGGTGGTTTCTTGTTCAGTCCATAGGCCTACATCATGTGGCAAACCGGTGAGCATGTGGCTCTATTAGTATAGGAGATACCTGAAAACATATCACACTTTTCATCATAGTGCTTTTACCAATGCATAAAATGCATGGAGAAGTCATTTCGAATGACTGGTCCTCAGTGTTGTGAGAACGATGACTGGTTAAAATTTTTGGTGGTTTCTTGTTCAGTCCATAGGCCTACATCATGTGGCAAACCGGTGAGCATGTGGCTCTATTAGTATAGGAGATACCTGAAAACATATCACACTTTTCATCATAGTGCTTTTACCAATGCATAAAATGCATGGAGAAGTCATTTCGAATGACTGGTCCTCAGTGTTGTGAGAACGATGACTGGTTAAAATTTTTGGTGGTTTCTTGTTCAGTCCATAGGCCTACATCATGTGGCAAACCGGTGAGCATGTGGCTCTATTAGTATAGGAGATACCTGAAAACATATCACACTTTTCATCATAGTGCTTTTACCAATGCATAAAATGCATGGAGAAGTCATTTCGAATGACTGGTCCTCAGTGTTGTGAGAACGATGACTGGTTAAAATTTTTGGTGGTTTCTTGTTCAGTCCATAGGCCTACATCATGTGGCAAACCGGTGAGCATGTGGCTCTATTAGTATAGGAGATACCTGAAAACATATCACACTTTTCATCATAGTGCTTTTAACAAATGCATAAAATGCATGGAGAAGTCATTTCGAATGACTGGTCCTCAGTGTTGTGAGAACGATGACTGGTTAAAATTTTTGGTGGTTTCTTGTTCAGTCCATAGGCTACATCATGTGGCAAACCGGTGAGCATGTGGCTCTATTAGTATAGGAGATACCTGAAAACATATCACACTTTTCATCATAGTGCTTTTACCAATGCATAAAATGCATGGAGAAGTCATTTTGAATGACTGGTCCTCAGTGTTGTGAGAACGATGACTGGTTAAAATTTTTGGTGGTTTCTTGTTCATTTCATAGGCCTACATCATGTGGCAAACCGGTGAGCATGTGGCTCTATTAGTATAGGAGATACCTGAAAACATATCACAATTTTCATCATAGTGCTTTTACCAATGCATAAAATGCATGGAGAAGTCATTTCGAATGACTGGTACTCAGTGTTGTGAGAACGATGACTGGTTAAAATTTTTGGTGGTTTCTTGTTCAGTCCATAGGCCTACATCATGTGGCAAACCGGTGAGCATGTGGCTCTATTAGTATAGGAGATACCTGAAAACATATCACACTTTTCATCATAGTGCTTTTACCAATGCATAAAATGCATGGAGAAGTCATTTCGAATGACTGGTCCTCAGTGTTGTGAGAACGATGACTGGTTAAAATTTTTGGTGGTTTCTTGTTCAGTCCATAGGCCTACATCATGTGGCAAACCGGTGAGCATGTGGCTCTATTAGTATAGGAGATACCTGAAAACATATCACACTTTTCATCATAGTGCTTTTACCAATGCATAAAATGCATGGAGAAGTCATTTCGAATGACTGGTCCTCAGTGTTGTGAGAACGATGACTGGTTAAAATTTTTGGTGGTTTCTTGTTCAGTCCATAGGCCTACATCATGTGGCAAACCGGTGAGCATGTGGCTCTATTAGTATAGGAGATACCTGAAAACATATCACACTTTTCATCATAGTGCTTTTACCAATGCATAAAATGCATGGAGAAGTCATTTCGAATGACTGGTCCTCAGTGTTGTGAGAACGATGACTGGTTAAAATTTTTGGTGGTTTCTTGTTCAGTCCATAGGCCTACATCATGTGGCAAACCGGTGAGCATGTGGCTCTATTAGTATAGGAGATACCTGAAAACATATCACACTTTTCATCATAGTGCTTTTACCAATGCATAAAATGCATGGAGAAGTCATTTCGAATGACTGGTCCTCAGTGTTGTGAGAACGATGACTGGTTAAAATTTTTGGTGGTTTCTTGTTCAGTCCATAGGCCTACATCATGTGGCAAACCGGTGAGCATGTGGCTCTATTAGTATAGGAGATACCTGAAAACATATCACACTTTTCATCATAGTGCTTTTACCAATGCATAAAATGCATGGAGAAGTCATTTCGAATGACTGGTCCTCAGTGTTGTGAGAACGATGACTGGTTAAAATTTTTGGTGGTTTCTTGTTCAGTCCATAGGCCTACATCATGTGGCAAACCGGTGAGCATGTGGCTCTATTAGTATAGGAGATACCTGAAAACATATCACACTTTTCATTATAGTGCTTTTACCAATGCATAAAATGCATGGAGAAGTCATTTCGAATGACTGGTCCTCAGTGTTGTGAGAACGATGACTGGTTAAAATTTTTGGTGGTTTCTTGTTCAGTCCATAGGCCTACATCATATGGCAAACCGGTGAGCATGTGGCTCTATTAGTATAGGAGATACCTGAAAACATATCACACTTTTCATTATAGTGCTTTTACCAATGCATAAAATGCATGGAGAAGTCATTTCGAATGACTGGTCCTCAGTGTTGTGAGAACGATGACTGGTTAAAATTTTTGGTGGTATAGGAGATACCTGAAAACATATCACACTTTTCATCATAGTGCTTTTACCAATGCATAAAATGCATGGAGAAGTCATTTCGAATGACTGGTCCTCAGTGTTGTGAGAACGATGACTGGTTAAAATTTTTGGTGGTTTCTTGTTCAGTCCATAGGCCTACATCATGTGGCAAACCGGTGAGCATGTGGCTCTATTAGTATAGGAGATACCTGAAAACATATCACACTTTTCATCATAGTGCTTTTACCAATGCATAAAATGCATGGAGAAGTCATTTCGAATGACTGGTCCTCAGTGTTGTGAGAACGATGACTGGTTAAAATTTTTGGTGGTTTCTTGTTCAGTCCATAGGCCTACATCATGTGGCAAACCGGTGAGCATGTGGCTCTATTAGTATAGGAGATACCTGAAAACATATCACACTTTTCATCATAGTGCTTTTACCAATGCATGAAATGCATGGAGAAGTCATTTCGAATGACTGGTCCTCAGTGTTGTGAGAACGATGACTGGTTAAAATTTTGGGTGGTTTCTTGTTCAGTCGATAGGCCTACATCATGTGGCAAACCGGTGAGCATGTGGCTCTATTAGTATAGGAGATACCTGAAAACATATCACACTTTTCATCATAGTGCTTTTACCAATGCATAAAATGCATGGAGAAGTCATTTCGAATGACTGGTCCTCAGTGTTGTGAGAACGATGACTGGTTAAAATTTTGGGTGGTTTCTTGTTCACTCCATAGGCCTACATCATGTGGCAAACCGGTGAGCATGTGGCTCTATTAGTATAGGAGATACCTGAAAACATATCACAATTTTCATCATAGTGCTTTTACCAATGCATAAAATGCATGGAGAAGTCATTTCGAATGACTGGTACTCAGTGTTGTGAGAACGATGACTGGTTAAAATTTTTGGTGGTTTCTTGTTCACTCCATAGGCCTACATCATGTGGCAAACCGGTGAGCATGTGGCTCTATTAGTATAGGAGATACCTGAAAACATATCACACTTTTCATCATAGTGCTTTTACCAATGCATAAAATGCATGGAGAAGTCATTTCGAATGACTGGTCCTCAGTGTTGTGAGAACGATGACTGGTTAAAATTTTTGGTGGTTTCTTGTTCAGTCCATAGGCCTACATCATGTGGCAAACCGGTGAGCATGTGGCTCTATTAGTATAGGAGATACCTGAAAACATATCACACTTTTCATCATAGTGCTTTTACCAATGCATAAAATGCATGGAGAAGTCATTTTGAATGACTGGTCCTCAGTGTTGTGAGAACGATGACTGGTTAAAATTTTTGGTGGTTTCTTGTTCAGTCCATAGGCCTACATCATGTGGCAAACCGGTGAGCATGTGGCTCTATTAGTATAGGAGATACCTGAAAACATATCACACTTTTCATCATAGTGCTTTTACCAATGCATAAAATGCATGGAGAAGTCATTTCGAATGACTGGTCCTCAGTGTTGTGAGAACGATGACTGGTTAAAATTTTTGGTGGTTTCTTGTTCAGTCCATAGGCCTACATCATGTGGCAAACCGGTGAGCATGTGGCTCTATTAGTATAGGAGATACCTGAAAACATATCACACTTTTCATCATAGTGCTTTTACCAATGCATAAAATGCATGGAGAAGTCATTTCGAATGACTGGTCCTCAGTGTTGTGAGAACGATGACTGGTTAAAATTTTTGGTGGTTTCTTGTTCAGTCCATAGGCCTACATCATGTGGCAAACCGGTGAGCATGTGGCTCTATTAGTATAGGAGATACCTGAAAACATATCACACTTTTCATCATAGTGCTTTTACCAATGCATAAAATGCATGGAGAAGTCATTTCGAATGACTGGTCCTCAGTGTTGTGAGAACGATGACTGGTTAAAATTTTTGGTGGTTTCTTGTTCAGTCCATAGGCCTACATCATGTGGCAAACCGGTGAGCATGTGGCTCTATTAGTATAGGAGATACCTGAAAACATATCACACTTTTCATCATAGTGCTTTTAACAAATGCATAAAATGCATGGAGAAGTCATTTCGAATGACTGGTCCTCAGTGTTGTGAGAACGATGACTGGTTAAAATTTTTGGTGGTTTCTTGTTCAGTCCATAGGCTACATCATGTGGCAAACCGGTGAGCATGTGGCTCTATTAGTATAGGAGATACCTGAAAACATATCACACTTTTCATCATAGTGCTTTTACCAATGCATAAAATGCATGGAGAAGTCATTTCGAATGACTGGTACTCAGTGTTGTGAGAACGATGACTGGTTAAAATTTTTGGTGGTTTCTTGTTCAGTCCATAGGCCTACATCATGTGGCAAACCGGTGAGCATGTGGCTCTATTAGTATAGGAGATACCTGAAAACATATCACACTTTTCATCATAGTGCTTTTACCAATGCATAAAATGCATGGAGAAGTCATTTCGAATGACTGGTCCTCAGTGTTGTGAGAACGATGACTGGTTAAAATTTTTGGTGGTTTCTTGTTCAGTCCATAGGCCTACATCATGTGGCAAACCGGTGAGCATGTGGCTCTATTAGTATAGGAGATACCTGAAAACATATCACACTTTTCATCATAGTGCTTTTACCAATGCATAAAATGCATGGAGAAGTCATTTCGAATGACTGGTCCTCAGTGTTGTGAGAACGATGACTGGTTAAAATTTTTGGTGGTTTCTTGTTCAGTCCATAGGCCTACATCATGTGGCAAACCGGTGAGCATGTGGCTCTATTAGTATAGGAGATACCTGAAAACATATCACACTTTTCATCATAGTGCTTTTACCAATGCATAAAATGCATGGAGAAGTCATTTCGAATGACTGGTCCTCAGTGTTGTGAGAACGATGACTGGTTAAAATTTTTGGTGGTTTCTTGTTCAGTCCATAGGCCTACATCATGTGGCAAACCGGTGAGCATGTGGCTCTATTAGTATAGGAGATACCTGAAAACATATCACACTTTTCATCATAGTGCTTTTACCAATGCATAAAATGCATGGAGAAGTCATTTCGAATGACTGGTCCTCAGTGTTGTGAGAACGATGACTGGTTAAAATTTTTGGTGGTTTCTTGTTCAGTCCATAGGCCTACATCATGTGGCAAACCGGTGAGCATGTGGCTCTATTAGTATAGGAGATACCTGAAAACATATCACACTTTTCATCATAGTGCTTTTACCAATGCATAAAATGCATGGAGAAGTCATTTCGAATGACTGGTCCTCAGTGTTGTGAGAACGATGACTGGTTAAAATTTTTGGTGGTTTCTTGTTCAGTCCATAGGCCTACATCATGTGGCAAACCGGTGAGCATGTGGCTCTATTAGTATAGGAGATACCTGAAAACATATCACACTTTTCATTATAGTGCTTTTACCAATGCATAAAATGCATGGAGAAGTCATTTCGAATGACTGGTCCTCAGTGTTGTGAGAACGATGACTGGTTAAAATTTTTGGTGGTTTCTTGTTCAGTCCATAGGCCTACATCATATGGCAAACCGGTGAGCATGTGGCTCTATTAGTATAGGAGATACCTGAAAACATATCACACTTTTCATTATAGTGCTTTTACCAATGCATAAAATGCATGGAGAAGTCATTTCGAATGACTGGTCCTCAGTGTTGTGAGAACGATGACTGGTTAAAATTTTTGGTGGTATAGGAGATACCTGAAAACATATCACACTTTTCATCATAGTGCTTTTACCAATGCATAAAATGCATGGAGAAGTCATTTCGAATGACTGGTCCTCAGTGTTGTGAGAACGATGACTGGTTAAAATTTTTGGTGGTTTCTTGTTCAGTCCATAGGCCTACATCATGTGGCAAACCGGTGAGCATGTGGCTCTATTAGTATAGGAGATACCTGAAAACATATCACACTTTTCATCATAGTGCTTTTACCAATGCATAAAATGCATGGAGAAGTCATTTCGAATGACTGGTCCTCAGTGTTGTGAGAACGATGACTGGTTAAAATTTTTGGTGGTTTCTTGTTCAGTCCATAGGCCTACATCATGTGGCAAACCGGTGAGCATGTGGCTCTATTAGTATAGGAGATACCTGAAAACATATCACACTTTTCATCATAGTGCTTTTACCAATGCATAAAATGCATGGAGAAGTCATTTCGAATGACTGGTCCTCAGTGTTGTGAGAACGATGACTGGTTAAAATTTTTGGTGGTTTCTTGTTCAGTCGATAGGCCTACATCATGTGGCAAACCGGTGAGCATGTGGCTCTATTAGTATAGGAGATACCTGAAAACATATCACACTTTTCATCATAGTGCTTTTACCAATGCATAAAATGCATGGAGAAGTCATTTCGAATGACTGGTCCTCAGTGTTGTGAGAACGATGACTGGTTAAAATTTTGGGTGGTTTCTTGTTCACTCCATAGGCCTACATCATGTGGCAAACCGGTGAGCATGTGGCTCTATTAGTATAGGAGATACCTGAAAACATATCACAATTTTCATCATAGTGCTTTTACCAATGCATAAAATGCATGGAGAAGTCATTTCGAATGACTGGTACTCAGTGTTGTGAGAACGATGACTGGTTAAAATTTTTGGTGGTTTCTTGTTCACTCCATAGGCCTACATCATGTGGCAAACCGGTGAGCATGTGGCTCTATTAGTATAGGAGATACCTGAAAACATATCACACTTTTCATCATAGTGCTTTTACCAATGCATAAAATGCATGGAGAAGTCATTTCGAATGACTGGTCCTCAGTGTTGTGAGAACGATGACTGGTTAAAATTTTTGGTGGTTTCTTGTTCAGTCCATAGGCCTACATCATGTGGCAAACCGGTGAGCATGTGGCTCTATTAGTATAGGAGATACCTGAAAACATATCACACTTTTCATCATAGTGCTTTTACCAATGCATAAAATGCATGGAGAAGTCATTTCGAATGACTGGTCCTCAGTGTTGTGAGAACGATGACTGGTTAAAATTTTTGGTGGTTTCTTGTTCAGTCCATAGGCCTACATCATGTGGCAAACCGGTGAGCATGTGGCTCTATTAGTATAGGAGATACCTGAAAACATATCACACTTTTCATCATAGTGCTTTTACCAATGCATAAAATGCATGGAGAAGTCATTTCGAATGACTGGTCCTCAGTGTTGTGAGAACGATGACTGGTTAAAATTTTTGGTGGTTTCTTGTTCAGTCCATAGGCCTACATCATGTGGCAAACCGGTGAGCATGTGGCTCTATTAGTATAGGAGATACCTGAAAACATATCACACTTTTCATCATAGTGCTTTTACCAATGCATAAAATGCATGGAGAAGTCATTTCGAATGACTGGTCCTCAGTGTTGTGAGAACGATGACTGGTTAAAATTTTTGGTGGTTTCTTGTTCAGTCCATAGGCCTACATCATGTGGCAAACCGGTGAGCATGTGGCTCTATTAGTATAGGAGATACCTGAAAACATATCACACTTTTCATCATAGTGCTTTTACCAATGCATAAAATGCATGGAGAAGTCATTTCGAATGACTGGTCCTCAGTGTTGTGAGAACGATGACTGGTTAAAATTTTTGGTGGTTTCTTGTTCAGTCCATAGGCCTACATCATGTGGCAAACCGGTGAGCATGTGGCTCTATTAGTATAGGAGATACCTGAAAACATATCACACTTTTCATCATAGTGCTTTTAACAAATGCATAAAATGCATGGAGAAGTCATTTCGAATGACTGGTCCTCAGTGTTGTGAGAACGATGACTGGTTAAAATTTTTGGTGGTTTCTTGTTCAGTCCATAGGGTACATCATGTGGCAAACCGGTGAGCATGTGGCTCTATTAGTATAGGAGATACCTGAAAACATATCACACTTTTCATCATAGTGCTTTTACCAATGCATAAAATGCATGGAGAAGTCATTTTGAATGACTGGTCCTCAGTGTTGTGAGAACGATGACTGGTTAAAATTTTTGGTGGTTTCTTGTTCATTTCATAGGCCTACATCATGTGGCAAACCGGTGAGCATGTGGCTCTATTAGTATAGGAGATACCTGAAAACATATCACAATTTTCATCATAGTGCTTTTACCAATGCATAAAATGCATGGAGAAGTCATTTCGAATGACTGGTACTCAGTGTTGTGAGAACGATGACTGGTTAAAATTTTTGGTGGTTTCTTGTTCAGTCCATAGGCCTACATCATGTGGCAAACCGGTGAGCATGTGGCTCTATTAGTATAGGAGATACCTGAAAACATATCACACTTTTCATCATAGTGCTTTTACCAATGCATAAAATGCATGGAGAAGTCATTTCGAATGACTGGTCCTCAGTGTTGTGAGAACGATGACTGGTTAAAATTTTTGGTGGTTTCTTGTTCAGTCCATAGGCCTACATCATGTGGCAAACCGGTGAGCATGTGGCTCTATTAGTATAGGAGATACCTGAAAACATATCACACTTTTCATCATAGTGCTTTTACCAATGCATAAAATGCATGGAGAAGTCATTTCGAATGACTGGTCCTCAGTGTTGTGAGAACGATGACTGGTTAAAATTTTTGGTGGTTTCTTGTTCAGTCCATGGGCCTACATCATGTGGCAAACCGGTGAGCATGTGGCTCTATTAGTATAGGAGATACCTGAAAACATATCACACTTTTCATCATAGTGCTTTTACCAATGCATAAAATGCATGGAGAAGTCATTTCGAATGACTGGTCCTCAGTGTTGTGAGAACGATGACTGGTTAAAATTTTTGGTGGTTTCTTGTTCAGTCCATAGGCCTACATCATGTGGCAAACCGGTGAGCATGTGGCTCTATTAGTATAGGAGATACCTGAAAACATATCACACTTTTCATCATAGTGCTTTTACCAATGCATAAAATGCATGGAGAAGTCATTTCGAATGACTGGTCCTCAGTGTTGTGAGAACGATGACTGGTTAAAATTTTTGGTGGTTTCTTGTTCAGTCCATAGGCCTACATCATGTGGCAAACCGGTGAGCATGTGGCTCTATTAGTATAGGAGATACCTGAAAACATATCACACTTTTCATCATAGTGCTTTTACCAATGCATAAAATGCATGGAGAAGTCATTTCGAATGACTGGTCCTCAGTGTTGTGAGAACGATGACTGGTTAAAATTTTTGGTGGTTTCTTGTTCAGTCCATAGGCCTACATCATGTGGCAAACCGGTGAGCATGTGGCTCTATTAGTATAGGAGATACCTGAAAACATATCACACTTTTCATCATAGTGCTTTTACCAATGCATAAAATGCATGGAGAAGTCATTTCGAATGACTGGTCCTCAGTGTTGTGAGAACGATGACTGGTTAAAATTTTTGGTGGTTTCTTGTTCAGTCCATAGGCCTACATCATGTGGCAAACCGGTGAGCATGTGGCTCTATTAGTATAGGAGATACCTGAAAACATATCACACTTTTCATCATAGTGCTTTTACCAATGCATAAAATGCATGGAGAAGTCATTTCGAATGACTGGTCCTCAGTGTTGTGAGAACGATGACTGGTTAAAATTTTTGGTGGTTTCTTGTTCAGTCCATAGGCCTACATCATGTGGCAAACCGGTGAGCATGTGGCTCTATTAGTATAGGAGATACCTGAAAACATATCACACTTTTCATCATAGTGCTTTTACCAATGCATAAAATGCATGGAGAAGTCATTTCGAATGACTGGTCCTCAGTGTTGTGAGAACGATGACTGGTTAAAATTTTTGGTGGTTTCTTGTTCAGTCCATAGGCCTACATCATGTGGCAAACCGGTGAGCATGTGGCTCTATTAGTATAGGAGATACCTGAAAACATATCACACTTTTCATCATAGTGCTTTTACCAATGCATAAAATGCATGGAGAAGTCATTTCAAATGACTGGTCCTCAGTGTTGTGAGAACGATGACTGGTTAAAATTTTTGGTGGTTTCTTGTTCAGTCCATAGGCCTACATCATGTGGCAAACCGGTGAGCATGTGGCTCTATTAGTATAGGAGATACCTGAAAACATATCACACTTTTCATCATAGTGCTTTTACCAATGCATAAAATGCATGGAGAAGTCATTTCGAATGACTGGTCCTCAGTGTTGTGAGAACGATGACTGGTTAAAATTTTTGGTGGTTTCTTGTTCAGTCCATAGGCCTACATCATGTGGCAAACCGGTGAGCATGTGGCTCTATTAGTATAGGAGATACCTGAAAACATATCACACTTTTCATCATAGTGCTTTTAACAAATGCATAAAATGCATGGAGAAGTCATTTCGAATGACTGGTCCTCAGTGTTGTGAGAATGATGACTGGTTAAAATTTTTGGTGGTTTCTTGTTCAGTCCATAGGCCTACATCATGTGGCAAACCGGTGAGCATGTGGCTCTATTAGTATAGGAGATACCTGAAAACATATCACACTTTTCATCATAGTGCTTTTACCAATGCATAAAATGCATGGAGAAGTCATTTTGAATGACTGGTCCTCAGTGTTGTGAGAACGATGACTGGTTAAAATTTTTGGTGGTTTCTTGTTCACTCCATAGGCCTACATCATGTGGCAAACCGGTGAGCATGTGGCTCTATTAGTATAGGAGATACCTGAAAACATATCACAATTTTCATCATAGTGCTTTTACCAATGCATAAAATGCATGGAGAAGTCATTTCGAATGACTGGTACTCAGTGTTGTGAGAACGATGACTGGTTAAAATTTTTGGTGGTTTCTTGTTCAGTCCATAGGCCTACATCATGTGGCAAACCGGTGAGCATGTGGCTCTATTAGTATAGGAGATACCTGAAAACATATCACACTTTTCATCATAGTGCTTTTACCAATGCATAAAATGCATGGAGAAGTCATTTCGAATGACTGGTCCTCAGTGTTGTGAGAACGATGACTGGTTAAAATTTTTGGTGGTTTCTTGTTCAGTCCATAGGCCTACATCATGTGGCAAACCGGTGAGCATGTGGCTCTATTAGTATAGGAGATACCTGAAAACATATCACACTTTTCATCATAGTGCTTTTACCAATGCATAAAATGCATGGAGAAGTCATTTCGAATGACTGGTCCTCAGTGTTGTGAGAACGATGACTGGTTAAAATTTTTGGTGGTTTCTTGTTCAGTCCATAGGCCTACATCATGTGGCAAACCGGTGAGCATGTGGCTCTATTAGTATAGGAGATACCTGAAAACATATCACACTTTTCATCATAGTGCTTTTACCAATGCATAAAATGCATGGAGAAGTCATTTCGAATGACTGGTCCTCAGTGTTGTGAGAACGATGACTGGTTAAAATTTTTGGTGGTTTCTTGTTCAGTCCATAGGCCTACATCATGTGGCAAACCGGTGAGCATGTGGCTCTATTAGTATAGGAGATACCTGAAAACATATCACACTTTTCATCATAGTGCTTTTACCAATGCATAAAATGCATGGAGAAGTCATTTCGAATGACTGGTCCTCAGTGTTGTGAGAACGATGACTGGTTAAAATTTTGGGTGGTTTCTTGTTCACTCCATAGGCCTACATCATGTGGCAAACCGGTGAGCATGTGGCTCTATTAGTATAGGAGATACCTGAAAACATATCACACTTTTCATCATAGTGCTTTTACCAATGCATAAAATGCATGGAGAAGTCATTTCGAATGACTGGTACTCAGTGTTGTGAGAACGATGACTGGTTAAAATTTTTGGTGGTTTCTTGTTCAGTCCATAGGCCTACATCATGTGGCAAACCGGTGAGCATGTGGCTCTATTAGTATAGGAGATACCTGAAAACATATCACACTTTTCATCATAGTGCTTTTACCAATGCATAAAATGCATGGAGAAGTCATTTCGAATGACTGGTCCTCAGTGTTGTGAGAACGATGACTGGTTAAAATTTTTGGTGGTTTCTTGTTCAGTCCATAGGCCTACATCATGTGGCAAACCGGTGAGCATGTGGCTCTATTAGTATAGGAGATACCTGAAAACATATCACACTTTTCATCATAGTGCTTTTACCAATGCATAAAATGCATGGAGAAGTCATTTCGAATGACTGGTCCTCAGTGTTGTGAGAACGATGACTGGTTAAAATTTTTGGTGGTTTCTTGTTCAGTCCATAGGCCTACATCATGTGGCAAACCGGTGAGCATGTGGCTCTATTAGTATAGGAGATACCTGAAAACATATCACACTTTTCATCATAGTGCTTTTACCAATGCATAAAATGCATGGAGAAGTCATTTCGAATGACTGGTCCTCAGTGTTGTGAGAACGATGACTGGTTAAAATTTTTGGTGGTTTCTTGTTCAGTCCATAGGCCTACATCATGTGGCAAACCGGTGAGCATGTGGCTCTATTAGTATAGGAGATACCTGAAAACATATCACACTTTTCATCATAGTGCTTTTAACAAATGCATAAAATGCATGGAGAAGTCATTTCGAATGACTGGTCCTCAGTGTTGTGAGAACGATGACTGGTTAAAATTTTTGGTGGTTTCTTGTTCAGTCCATAGGGTACATCATGTGGCAAACCGGTGAGCATGTGGCTCTATTAGTATAGGAGATACCTGAAAACATATCACACTTTTCATCATAGTGCTTTTACCAATGCATAAAATGCATGGAGAAGTCATTTTGAATGACTGGTCCTCAGTGTTGTGAGAACGATGACTGGTTAAAATTTTTGGTGGTTTCTTGTTCATTTCATAGGCCTACATCATGTGGCAAACCGGTGAGCATGTGGCTCTATTAGTATAGGAGATACCTGAAAACATATCACAATTTTCATCATAGTGCTTTTACCAATGCATAAAATGCATGGAGAAGTCATTTCGAATGACTGGTACTCAGTGTTGTGAGAACGATGACTGGTTAAAATTTTTGGTGGTTTCTTGTTCAGTCCATAGGCCTACATCATGTGGCAAACCGGTGAGCATGTGGCTCTATTAGTATAGGAGATACCTGAAAACATATCACACTTTTCATCATAGTGCTTTTACCAATGCATAAAATGCATGGAGAAGTCATTTCGAATGACTGGTCCTCAGTGTTGTGAGAACGATGACTGGTTAAAATTTTTGGTGGTTTCTTGTTCAGTCCATAGGCCTACATCATGTGGCAAACCGGTGAGCATGTGGCTCTATTAGTATAGGAGATACCTGAAAACATATCACACTTTTCATCATAGTGCTTTTACCAATGCATAAAATGCATGGAGAAGTCATTTCGAATGACTGGTCCTCAGTGTTGTGAGAACGATGACTGGTTAAAATTTTTGGTGGTTTCTTGTTCAGTCCATGGGCCTACATCATGTGGCAAACCGGTGAGCATGTGGCTCTATTAGTATAGGAGATACCTGAAAACATATCACACTTTTCATCATAGTGCTTTTACCAATGCATAAAATGCATGGAGAAGTCATTTCGAATGACTGGTCCTCAGTGTTGTGAGAACGATGACTGGTTAAAATTTTTGGTGGTTTCTTGTTCAGTCCATAGGCCTACATCATGTGGCAAACCGGTGAGCATGTGGCTCTATTAGTATAGGAGATACCTGAAAACATATCACACTTTTCATCATAGTGCTTTTACCAATGCATAAAATGCATGGAGAAGTCATTTCGAATGACTGGTCCTCAGTGTTGTGAGAACGATGACTGGTTAAAATTTTTGGTGGTTTCTTGTTCAGTCCATAGGCCTACATCATGTGGCAAACCGGTGAGCATGTGGCTCTATTAGTATAGGAGATACCTGAAAACATATCACACTTTTCATCATAGTGCTTTTACCAATGCATAAAATGCATGGAGAAGTCATTTCGAATGACTGGTCCTCAGTGTTGTGAGAACGATGACTGGTTAAAATTTTTGGTGGTTTCTTGTTCAGTCCATAGGCCTACATCATGTGGCAAACCGGTGAGCATGTGGCTCTATTAGTATAGGAGATACCTGAAAACATATCACACTTTTCATCATAGTGCTTTTACCAATGCATAAAATGCATGGAGAAGTCATTTCGAATGACTGGTCCTCAGTGTTGTGAGAACGATGACTGGTTAAAATTTTTGGTGGTTTCTTGTTCAGTCCATAGGCCTACATCATGTGGCAAACCGGTGAGCATGTGGCTCTATTAGTATAGGAGATACCTGAAAACATATCACACTTTTCATCATAGTGCTTTTACCAATGCATAAAATGCATGGAGAAGTCATTTCGAATGACTGGTCCTCAGTGTTGTGAGAACGATGACTGGTTAAAATTTTTGGTGGTTTCTTGTTCAGTCCATAGGCCTACATCATGTGGCAAACCGGTGAGCATGTGGCTCTATTAGTATAGGAGATACCTGAAAACATATCACACTTTTCATCATAGTGCTTTTACCAATGCATAAAATGCATGGAGAAGTCATTTCGAATGACTGGTCCTCAGTGTTGTGAGAACGATGACTGGTTAAAATTTTTGGTGGTTTCTTGTTCAGTCCATAGGCCTACATCATGTGGCAAACCGGTGAGCATGTGGCTCTATTAGTATAGGAGATACCTGAAAACATATCACACTTTTCATCATAGTGCTTTTACCAATGCATAAAATGCATGGAGAAGTCATTTCGAATGACTGGTCCTCAGTGTTGTGAGAACGATGACTGGTTAAAATTTTTGGTGGTTTCTTGTTCAGTCCATAGGCCTACATCATGTGGCAAACCGGTGAGCATGTGGCTCTATTAGTATAGGAGATACCTGAAAACATATCACACTTTTCATCATAGTGCTTTTACCAATGCATAAAATGCATGGAGAAGTCATTTCGAATGACTGGTCCTCAGTGTTGTGAGAACGATGACTGGTTAAAATTTTTGGTGGTTTCTTGTTCAGTCCATAGGCCTACATCATGTGGCAAACCGGTGAGCATGTGGCTCTATTAGTATAGGAGATACCTGAAAACATATCACACTTTTCATCATAGTGCTTTTAACAAATGCATAAAATGCATGGAGAAGTCATTTCGAATGACTGGTCCTCAGTGTTGTGAGAATGATGACTGGTTAAAATTTTTGGTGGTTTCTTGTTCAGTCCATAGGCCTACATCATGTGGCAAACCGGTGAGCATGTGGCTCTATTAGTATAGGAGATACCTGAAAACATATCACACTTTTCATCATAGTGCTTTTACCAATGCATAAAATGCATGGAGAAGTCATTTTGAATGACTGGTCCTCAGTGTTGTGAGAACGATGACTGGTTAAAATTTTTGGTGGTTTCTTGTTCACTCCATAGGCCTACATCATGTGGCAAACCGGTGAGCATGTGGCTCTATTAGTATAGGAGATACCTGAAAACATATCACAATTTTCATCATAGTGCTTTTACCAATGCATAAAATGCATGGAGAAGTCATTTCGAATGACTGGTACTCAGTGTTGTGAGAACGATGACTGGTTAAAATTTTTGGTGGTTTCTTGTTCAGTCCATAGGCCTACATCATGTGGCAAACCGGTGAGCATGTGGCTCTATTAGTATAGGAGATACCTGAAAACATATCACACTTTTCATCATAGTGCTTTTACCAATGCATAAAATGCATGGAGAAGTCATTTCGAATGACTGGTCCTCAGTGTTGTGAGAACGATGACTGGTTAAAATTTTTGGTGGTTTCTTGTTCAGTCCATAGGCCTACATCATGTGGCAAACCGGTGAGCATGTGGCTCTATTAGTATAGGAGATACCTGAAAACATATCACACTTTTCATCATAGTGCTTTTACCAATGCATAAAATGCATGGAGAAGTCATTTCGAATGACTGGTCCTCAGTGTTGTGAGAACGATGACTGGTTAAAATTTTTGGTGGTTTCTTGTTCAGTCCATAGGCCTACATCATGTGGCAAACCGGTGAGCATGTGGCTCTATTAGTATAGGAGATACCTGAAAACATATCACACTTTTCATCATAGTGCTTTTACCAATGCATAAAATGCATGGAGAAGTCATTTCGAATGACTGGTCCTCAGTGTTGTGAGAACGATGACTGGTTAAAATTTTTGGTGGTTTCTTGTTCAGTCCATAGGCCTACATCATGTGGCAAACCGGTGAGCATGTGGCTCTATTAGTATAGGAGATACCTGAAAACATATCACACTTTTCATCATAGTGCTTTTACCAATGCATAAAATGCATGGAGAAGTCATTTCGAATGACTGGTCCTCAGTGTTGTGAGAACGATGACTGGTTAAAATTTTGGGTGGTTTCTTGTTCACTCCATAGGCCTACATCATGTGGCAAACCGGTGAGCATGTGGCTCTATTAGTATAGGAGATACCTGAAAACATATCACACTTTTCATCATAGTGCTTTTACCAATGCATAAAATGCATGGAGAAGTCATTTCGAATGACTGGTACTCAGTGTTGTGAGAACGATGACTGGTTAAAATTTTTGGTGGTTTCTTGTTCAGTCCATAGGCCTACATCATGTGGCAAACCGGTGAGCATGTGGCTCTATTAGTATAGGAGATACCTGAAAACATATCACACTTTTCATCATAGTGCTTTTACCAATGCATAAAATGCATGGAGAAGTCATTTCGAATGACTGGTCCTCAGTGTTGTGAGAACGATGACTGGTTAAAATTTTTGGTGGTTTCTTGTTCAGTCCATAGGCCTACATCATGTGGCAAACCGGTGAGCATGTGGCTCTATTAGTATAGGAGATACCTGAAAACATATCACACTTTTCATCATAGTGCTTTTACCAATGCATAAAATGCATGGAGAAGTCATTTTGAATGACTGGTCCTCAGTGTTGTGAGAACGATGACTGGTTAAAATTTTTGGTGGTTTCTTGTTCACTCCATAGGCCTACATCATGTGGCAAACCGGTGAGCATGTGGCTCTATTAGTATAGGAGATACCTGAAAACATATCACAATTTTCATCATAGTGCTTTTACCAATGCATAAAATGCATGGAGAAGTCATTTCGAATGACTGGTCCTCAGTGTTGTGAGAACGATGACTGGTTAAAATTTTGGGTGGTTTCTTGTTCACTCCATAGGCCTACATCATGTGGCAAACCGGTGAGCATGTGGCTCTATTAGTATAGGAGATACCTGAAAACATATCACAATTTTCATCATAGTGCTTTTACCAATGCATAAAATGCATGGAGAAGTCATTTCGAATGACTGGTACTCAGTGTTGTGAGAACGATGACTGGTTAAAATTTTTGGTGGTTTCTTGTTCAGTCCATAGGCCTACATCATGTGGCAAACCGGTGAGCATGTGGCTCTATTAGTATAGGAGATACCTGAAAACATATCACACTTTTCATCATAGTGCTTTTACCAATGCATAAAATGCATGGAGAAGTCATTTCGAATGACTGGTCCTCAGTGTTGTGAGAACGATGACTGGTTAAAATTTTTGGTGGTTTCTTGTTCAGTCCATAGGCCTACATCATGTGGCAAACCGGTGAGCATGTGGCTCTATTAGTATAGGAGATACCTGAAAACATATCACACTTTTCATCATAGTGCTTTTACCAATGCATAAAATGCATGGAGAAGTCATTTCGAATGACTGGTCCTCAGTGTTGTGAGAACGATGACTGGTTAAAATTTTTGGTGGTTTCTTGTTCAGTCCATAGGCCTACATCATGTGGCAAACCGGTGAGCATGTGGCTCTATTAGTATAGGAGATACCTGAAAACATATCACACTTTTCATCATAGTGCTTTTACCAATGCATAAAATGCATGGAGAAGTCATTTTGAATGACTGGTCCTCACTGTTGTGAGAACGATGACTGGTTAAAATTTTTGGTGGTTTCTTGTTCACTCCATAGGCCTACATCATGTGGCAAACCGGTGAGCATGTGGCTCTATTAGTATAGGAGATACCTGAAAACATATCACAATTTTCATCATAGTGCTTTTACCAATGCATAAAATGCATGGAGAAGTCATTTCGAATGACTGGTACTCAGTGTTGTGAGAACGATGACTGGTTAAAATTTTTGGTGGTTTCTTGTTCACTCCATAGGCCTACATCATGTGGCAAACCGGTGAGCATGTGGCTCTATTAGTATAGGAGATACCTGAAAACATATCACACTTTTCATCATAGTGCTTTTACCAATGCATAAAATGCATGGAGAAGTCATTTCGAATGACTGGTCCTCAGTGTTGTGAGAACGATGACTGGTTAAAATTTTTGGTGGTTTCTTGTTCAGTCCATAGGCCTACATCATGTGGCAAACCGGTGAGCATGTGGCTCTATTAGTATAGGAGATACCTGAAAACATATCACACTTTTCATCATAGTGCTTTTACCAATGCATAAAATGCATGGAGAAGTCATTTCGAATGACTGGTCCTCAGTGTTGTGAGAACGATGACTGGTTAAAATTTTTGGTGGTTTCTTGTTCAGTCCATAGGCCTACATCATGTGGCAAACCGGTGAGCATGTGGCTCTATTAGTATAGGAGATACCTGAAAACATATCACACTTTTCATCATAGTGCTTTTACCAATGCATAAAATGCATGGAGAAGTCATTTCGAATGACTGGTCCTCAGTGTTGTGAGAACGATGACTGGTTAAAATTTTTGGTGGTTTCTTGTTCAGTCCATAGGCCTACATCATGTGGCAAACCGGTGAGCATGTGGCTCTATTAGTATAGGAGATACCTGAAAACATATCACACTTTTCATCATAGTGCTTTTACCAATGCATAAAATGCATGGATAAGTCATTTCGAATGACTGGTCCTCAGTGTTGTGAGAACGATGACTGGTTAAAATTTTGGGTGGTTTCTTGTTCACTCCATAGGCCTACATCATGTGGCAAACCGGTGAGCATGTGGCTCTATTAGTATAGGAGATACCTGAAAACATATCACAATTTTCATCATAGTGCTTTTACCAATGCATAAAATGCATGGAGAAGTCATTTCGAATGACTGGTACTCAGTGTTGTGAGAACGATGACTGGTTAAAATTTTTGGTGGTTTCTTGTTCACTCCATAGGCCTACATCATGTGGCAAACCGGTGAGCATGTGGCTCTATTAGTATAGGAGATACCTGAAAACATATCACACTTTTCATCATAGTGCTTTTACCAATGCATAAAATGCATGGAGAAGTCATTTCGAATGACTGGTCCTCAGTGTTGTGAGAACGATGACTGGTTAAAATTTTTGGTGGTTTCTTGTTCAGTCCATAGGCCTACATCATGTGGCAAACCGGTGAGCATGTGGCTCTATTAGTATAGGAGATACCTGAAAACATATCACACTTTTCATCATAGTGCTTTTACCAATGCATAAAATGCATGGAGAAGTCATTTCGAATGACTGGTACTCAGTGTTGTGAGAACGATGACTGGTTAAAATTTTTGGTGGTTTCTTGTTCAGTCCATAGGCCTACATCATGTGGCAAACCGGTGAGCATGTGGCTCTATTAGTATAGGAGATACCTGAAAACATATCACACTTTTCATCATAGTGCTTTTACCAATGCATAAAATGCATGGAGAAGTCATTTCGAATGACTGGTCCTCAGTGTTGTGAGAACGATGACTGGTTAAAATTTTTGGTGGTTTCTTGTTCAGTCCATAGGCCTACATCATGTGGCAAACCGGTGAGCATGTGGCTCTATTAGTATAGGAGATACCTGAAAACATATCACACTTTTCATCATAGTGCTTTTACCAATGCATAAAATGCATGGAGAAGTCATTTCGAATGACTGGTCCTCAGTGTTGTGAGAACGATGACTGGTTAAAATTTTTGGTGGTTTCTTGTTCAGTCCATAGGCCTACATCATGTGGCAAACCGGTGAGCATGTGGCTCTATTAGTATAGGAGATACCTGAAAACATATCACACTTTTCATCATAGTGCTTTTACCAATGCATAAAATGCATGGAGAAGTCATTTCGAATGACTGGTCCTCAGTGTTGTGAGAACGATGACTGGTTAAAATTTTTGGTGGTTTCTTGTTCAGTCCATAGGCCTACATCATGTGGCAAACCGGTGAGCATGTGGCTCTATTAGTATAGGAGATACCTGAAAACATATCACACTTTTCATCATAGTGCTTTTACCAATGCATAAAATGCATGGAGAAGTCATTTCGAATGACTGGTCCTCAGTATTGTGAGAACGATGACTGGTTAAAATTTTTGGTGGTTTCTTGTTCAGTCCATAGGCCTACATCATGTGGCAAACCGGTGAGCATGTGGCTCTATTAGTATAGGAGATACCTGAAAACATATCACACTTTTCATCATAGTGCTTTTACCAATGCATAAAATGCATGGAGAAGTCATTTCGAATGACTGGTCCTCAGTGTTGTGAGAACGATGACTGGTTAAAATTTTGGGTGGTTTCTTGTTCACTCCATAGGCCTACATCATGTGGCAAACCGGTGAGCATGTGGCTCTATTAGTATAGGAGATACCTGAAAACATATCACAATTTTCATCATAGTGCTTTTACCAATGCATAAAATGCATGGAGAAGTCATTTCGAATGACTGGTACTCAGTGTTGTGAGAACGATGACTGGTTAAAATTTTTGGTGGTTTCTTGTTCACTCCATAGGCCTACATCATGTGGCAAACCGGTGAGCATGTGGCTCTATTAGTATAGGAGATACCTGAAAACATATCACACTTTTCATCATAGTGCTTTTACCAATGCATAAAATGCATGGAGAAGTCATTTCGAATGACTGGTCCTCAGTGTTGTGAGAACGATGACTGGTTAAAATTTTTGGTGGTTTCTTGTTCAGTCCATAGGCCTACATCATGTGGCAAACCGGTGAGCATGTGGCTCTATTAGTATAGGAGATACCTGAAAACATATCACACTTTTCATCATAGTGCTTTTACCAATGCATAAAATGCATGGAGAAGTCATTTCGAATGACTGGTCCTCAGTGTTGTGAGAACGATGACTGGTTAAAATTTTTGGTGGTTTCTTGTTCAGTCCATAGGCCTACATCATGTGGCAAACCGGTGAGCATGTGGCTCTATAAGTATAGGAGATACCTGAAAACATATCACACTTTTCATCATAGTGCTTTTACCAATGCATAAAATGCATGGAGAAGTCATTTCGAATGACTGGTCCTCAGTGTTGTGAGAACGATGACTGGTTAAAATTTTTGGTGGTTTCTTGTTCAGTCCATAGGCCTACATCATGTGGCAAACCGGTGAGCATGTGGCTCTATTAGTATAGGAGATACCTGAAAACATCACACTTTTCATCATAGTGCTTTTACCAATGCATAAAATGCATGGAGAAGTCATTTCGAATGACTGGTCCTCAGTGTTGTGAGAACGATGACTGGTTAAAATTTTTGGTGGTTTCTTGTTCAGTCCATAGGCCTACATCATGTGGCAAACCGGTGAGCATGTGGCTCTATTAGTATAGGAGATACCTGAAAACATATCACACTTTTCATCATAGTGCTTTTACCAATGCATAAAATGCATGGAGAAGTCATTTCGAATGACTGGTCCTCAGTGTTGTGAGAACGATGACTGGTTAAAATTTTTGGTGGTTTCTTGTTCAGTCCATAGGCCTACATCATGTGGCAAACCGGTGAGCATGTGGCTCTATTAGTATAGGAGATACCTGAAAACATATCACACTTTTCATCTTAGTGCTTTTAACAAATGCATAAAATGCATGGAGAAGTCATTTCGAATGACTGGTCCTCAGTGTTGTGAGAACGATGACTGGTTAAAATTTTTGGTGGTTTCTTGTTCAGTCCATAGGCCTACATCATGTGGCAAACCGGTGAGCATGTGGCTCTATTAGTATAGGAGATACCTGAAAACATATCACACTTTTCATCATAGTGCTTTTACCAATGCATAAAATGCATGGAGAAGTCATTTCGAATGACTGGTCCTCAGTGTTGTGAGAACGATGACTGGTTAAAATTTTTGGTGGTTTCTTGTTCAGTCCATAGGCCTACATCATGTGGCAAACCGGTGAGCATGTGGCTCTATTAGTATAGGAGATACCTGAAAACATATCACACTTTTCATCATAGTGCTTTTACCAATGCATAAAATGCATGGAGAAGTCATTTCGAATGACTGGTCCTCAGTGTTGTGAGAACGATGACTGGTTAAAATTTTTGGTGGTTTCTTGTTCAGTCCATAGGCCTACATCATGTGGCAAACCGGTGAGCATGTGGCTCTATTAGTATAGGAGATACCTGAAAACATATCACACTTTTCATCATAGTGCTTTTACCAATGCATAAAATGCATGGAGAAGTCATTTCGAATGACTGGTCCTCAGTGTTGTGAGAACGATGACTGGTTAAAATTTTTGGTGGTTTCTTGTTCAGTCCATAGGCCTACATCATGTGGCAAACCGGTGAGCATGTGGCTCTATTAGTATAGGAGATACCTGAAAACATATCACACTTTTCATCATAGTGCTTTTACCAATGCATAAAATGCATGGAGAAGTCATTTCGAATGACTGGTCCTCAGTGTTGTGAGAACGATGACTGGTTAAAATTTTTGGTGGTTTCTTGTTCAGTCCATAGGCCTACATCATGTGGCAAACCGGTGAGCATGTGGCTCTATTAGTATAGGAGATACCTGAAAACATATCACACTTTTCATCATAGTGTTTTTAACAAATGCATAAAATGCATGGAGAAGTCATTTCGAATGACTGGTCCTCAGTGTTGTGAGAACGATGACTGGTTAAAATTTTTGGTGGTTTCTTGTTCAGTCCATAGGCCTACATCATGTGGCAAACCGGTGAGCATGTGGCTCTATTAGTATAGGAGATACCTGAAAACATATCACACTTTTCATCATAGTGCTTTTACCAATGCATAAAATGCATGGAGAAGTCATTTTGAATGACTGGTCCTCAGTGTTGTGAGAACGATGACTGGTTAAAATTTTTGGTGGTTTCTTGTTCACTCCATAGGCCTACATCATGTGGCAAACCGGTGAGCATGTGGCTCTATTAGTATAGGAGATACCTGAAAACATAACACAATTTTCATCATAGTGCTTTTACCAATGCATAAAATGCATGGAGAAGTCATTTCGAATGACTGGTACTCAGTGTTGTGAGAACGATGACTGGTTAAAATTTTTGGTGGTTTCTTGTTCAGTCCATAGGCCTACATCATGTGGCAAACCGGTGAGCATGTGGCTCTATTAGTATAGGAGATACCTGAAAACATATCACACTTTTCATCATAGTGCTTTTACCAATGCATAAAATGCATGGAGAAGTCATTTCGAATGACTGGTCCTCAGTGTTGTGAGAACGATGACTGGTTAAAATTTTTGGTGGTTTCTTGTTCAGTCCATAGGCCTACATCATGTGGCAAACCGGTGAGCATGTGGCTCTATTAGTATAGGAGATACCTGAAAACATATCACACTTTTCATCATAGTGCTTTTACCAATGCATAAAATGCATGGAGAAGTCATTTCGAATGACTGGTCCTCAGTGTTGTGAGAACGATGACTGGTTAAAATTTTTGGTGGTTTCTTGTTCAGTCCATAGGCCTACATCATGTGGCAAACCGGTGAGCATGTGGCTCTATTAGTATAGGAGATACCTGAAAACATATCACACTTTTCATCATAGTGCTTTTACCAATGCATAAAATGCATGGAGAAGTCATTTTGAATGACTGGTCCTCAGTGTTGTGAGAACGATGACTGGTTAAAATTTTTGGTGGTTTCTTGTTCACTCCATAGGCCTACATCATGTGGCAAACCGGTGAGCATGTGGCTCTATTAGTATAGGAGATACCTGAAAACATATCACAATTTTCATCATAGTGCTTTTACCAATGCATAAAATGCATGGAGAAGTCATTTCGAATGACTGGTACTCAGTGTTGTGAGAACGATGACTGGTTAAAATTTTTGGTGGTTTCTTGTTCAGTCCATAGGCCTACATCATGTGGCAAACCGGTGAGCATGTGGCTCTATTAGTATAGGAGATACCTGAAAACATATCACACTTTTCATCATAGTGCTTTTACCAATGCATAAAATGCATGGAGAAGTCATTTCGAATGACTGGTCCTCAGTGTTGTGAGAACGATGACTGGTTAAAATTTTTGGTGGTTTCTTGTTCAGTCCATAGGCCTACATCATGTGGCAAACCGGTGAGCATGTGGCTCTATTAGTATAGGAGATACCTGAAAACATATCACACTTTTCATCATAGTGCTTTTACCAATGCATAAAATGCATGGAGAAGTCATTTCGAATGACTGGTCCTCAGTGTTGTGAGAACGATAACTGGTTAAAATTTTTGGTGGTTTCTTGTTCAGTCCATAGGCCTACATCATGTGGCAAACCGGTGAGCATGTGGCTCTATTAGTATAGGAGATACCTGAAAACATATCACACTTTTCATCATAGTGCTTTTACCAATGCATAAAATGCATGGAGAAGTCATTTCGAATGACTGGTCCTCAGTGTTGTGAGAACGATGACTGGTTAAAATTTTTGGTGGTTTCTTGTTCAGTCCATAGGCCTACATCATGTGGCAAACCGGTGAGCATGTGGCTCTGTTAGTATAGGAGATACCTGAAAACATATCACACTTTTCATCATAGTGCTTTTACCAATGCATAAAATGCATGGAGAAGTCATTTCGAATGACTGGTCCTCAGTGTTGTGAGAACGATGACTGGTTAAAATTTTTGGTGGTTTCTTGTTCAGTCCATAGGCCTACATCATGTGGCAAACCGGTGAGCATGTGGCTCTATTAGTATAGGAGATACCTGAAAACATATCACACTTTTCATCATAGTGCTTTTACCAATGCATAAAATGCATGGAGAAGTCATTTCGAATGACTGGTCCTCAGTGTTGTGAGAACGATGACGGGTTAAAATTTTTGGTGGTTTCTTGTTCAGTCCATAGGCCTACATCATGTGGCAAACCGGTGAGCATGTGGCTCTATTAGTATAGGAGATACCTGAAAACATATCACACTTTTCATCATAGTGCTTTTACCAATGCATAAAATGCATGGAGAAGTCATTTTGAATGACTGGTCCTCAGTGTTGTGAGAACGATGACTGGTTAAAATTTTTGGTGGTTTCTTGTTCACTCCATAGGCCTACATCATGTGGCAAACCGGTGAGCATGTGGCTCTATTAGTATAGGAGATACCTGAAAACATATCACACTTTTCATCATAGTGCTTTTACCAATGCATAAAATGCATGGAGAAGTCATTTCGAATGACTGGTCCTCAGTGTTGTGAGAACGATGACTGGTTAAAATTTTTGGTGGTTTCTTGTTCAGTCCATAGGCCTACATCATGTGGCAAACCGGTGAGCATGTGGCTCTATTAGTATAGGAGATACCTGAAAACATATCACACTTTTCATCATAGTGCTTTTACCAATGCATAAAATGCATGGAGAAGTCATTTTGAATGACTGGTCCTCAGTGTTGTGAGAACGATGACTGGTTAAAATTTTTGGTGGTTTCTTGTTCACTCCATAGGCCTACATCATGTGGCAAACCGGTGAGCATGTGGCTCTATTAGTATAGGAGATACCTGAAAACATATCACAATTTTCATCATAGTGCTTTTACCAATGCATAAAATGCATGGAGAAGTCATTTCGAATGACTGGTACTCAGTGTTGTGAGAACGATGACTGGTTAAAATTTTTGGTGGTTTCTTGTTCAGTCCATAGGCCTACATCATGTGGCAAACCGGTGAGCATGTGGCTCTATTAGTATAGGAGATACCTGAAAACATATCACACTTTTCATCATAGTGCTTTTACCAATGCATAAAATGCATGGAGAAGTCATTTCGAATGACTGGTCCTCAGTGTTGTGAGAACGATGACTGGTTAAAATTTTTGGTGGTTTCTTGTTCAGTCCATAGGCCTACATCATGTGGCAAACCGGTGAGCATGTGGCTCTATTAGTATAGGAGATACCTGAAAACATATCACACTTTTCATCATAGTGCTTTTACCAATGCATAAAATGCATGGAGAAGTCATTTCGAATGACTGGTCCTCAGTGTTGTGAGAACGATAACTGGTTAAAATTTTTGGTGGTTTCTTGTTCAGTCCATAGGCCTACATCATGTGGCAAACCGGTGAGCATGTGGCTCTATTAGTATAGGAGATACCTGAAAACATATCACACTTTTCATCATAGTGCTTTTACCAATGCATAAAATGCATGGAGAAGTCATTTCGAATGACTGGTCCTCAGTGTTGTGAGAACGATGACTGGTTAAAATTTTTGGTGGTTTCTTGTTCAGTCCATAGGCCTACATCATGTGGCAAACCGGTGAGCATGTGGCTCTGTTAGTATAGGAGATACCTGAAAACATATCACACTTTTCATCATAGTGCTTTTACCAATGCATAAAATGCATGGAGAAGTCATTTCGAATGACTGGTCCTCAGTGTTGTGAGAACGATGACTGGTTAAAATTTTTGGTGGTTTCTTGTTCAGTCCATAGGCCTACATCATGTGGCAAACCGGTGAGCATGTGGCTCTATTAGTATAGGAGATACCTGAAAACATATCACACTTTTCATCATAGTGCTTTTACCAATGCATAAAATGCATGGAGAAGTCATTTCGAATGACTGGTCCTCAGTGTTGTGAGAACGATGACGGGTTAAAATTTTTGGTGGTTTCTTGTTCAGTCCATAGGCCTACATCATGTGGCAAACCGGTGAGCATGTGGCTCTATTAGTATAGGAGATACCTGAAAACATATCACACTTTTCATCATAGTGCTTTTACCAATGCATAAAATGCATGGAGAAGTCATTTCGAATGACTGGTCCTCAGTGTTGTGAGAACGATGACTGGTTAAAATTTTTGGTGGTTTCTTGTTCAGTCCATAGGCCTACATCATGTGGCAAACCGGTGAGCATGTGGCTCTATTAGTATAGGAGATACCTGAAAACATATCACACTTTTCAATCATAGTGCTTGTACCAATGCATAAAATGCATGGAGAAGTCATTTCGAATGACTGGTCCTCAGTGTTGTGAGAACGATGACTGGTTAAAATTTTTGGTGGTTTCTTGTTCAGTCCATAGGCCTACATCATGTGGCAAACCGGTGAGCATGTGGCTCTATTAGTATAGGAGATACCTGAAAACATATCACACTTTTCATCATAGTGCTTTTACCAATGCATAAAATGCATGGAGAAGTCATTTCGAATGACTGGTCCTCAGTGTTGTGAGAACGATGACTGGTTAAAATTTTTGGTGGTTTCTTGTTCAGTCCATAGGCCTACATCATGTGGCAAACCGGTGAGCATGTGGCTCTATTAGTATAGGAGATACCTGAAAACATATCACACTTTTCATCATAGTGCTTTTACCAATGCATAAAATGCATGGAGAAGTCATTTCGAATGACTGGTCCTCAGTGTTGTGAGAACGATGACTGGTTAAAATTTTTGGTGGTTTCTTGTTCAGTCCATAGGCCTACATCATGTGGCAAACGGTGAGCATGTGGCTCTATTAGTATAGGAGATACCTGAAAACATATCACACTTTTCATCATAGTGCTTTTACCAATGCATAAAATGCATGGAGAAGTCATTTCGAATGACTGGTCCTCAGTGTTGTGAGAACGATGACTGGTTAAAATTTTTGGTGGTTTCTTGTTCAGTCCATAGGCCTACATCATGTGGCAAACCGGTGAGCATGTGGCTCTATTAGTATAGGAGATACCTGAAAACATATCACACTTTTCATCATAGTGCTTTTACCAATGCATAAAATGCATGGAGAAGTCATTTCGAATGACTGGTCCTCAGTGTTGTGAGAACGATGACTGGTTAAAATTTTTGGTGGTTTCTTGTTCAGTCCATAGGCCTACATCATGTGGCAAACCGGTGAGCATGTGGCTCTATTAGTATAGGAGATACCTGAAAACATATCACACTTTTCATCATAGTGCTTTTACCAATGCATAAAATGCATGGAGAAGTCATTTCGAATGACTGGTCCTCAGTGTTGTGAGAACGATGACTGGTTAAAATTTTTGGTGGTTTCTTGTTCAGTCCATAGGCCTACATCATGTGGCAAACCGGTGAGCATGTGGCTCTATTAGTATAGGAGATACCTGAAAACATATCACACTTTTCATCATAGTGCTTTTACCAATGCATAAAATGCATGGAGAAGTCATTTCGAATGACTGGTCCTCAGTGTTGTGAGAACGATGACTGGTTAAAATTTTTGGTGGTTTCTTGTTCAGTCCATAGGCCTACATCATGTGGCAAACCGGTGAGCATGTGGCTCTATTAGTATAGGAGATACCTGAAAACATATCACACTTTTCATCATAGTGCTTTTACCAATGCATAAAATGCATGGAGAAGTCATTTCGAATGACTGGTCCTCAGTGTTGTGAGAACGATGACTGGTTAAAATTTTTGGTGGTTTCTTGTTCACGTCCATAGGCCTACATCATGTGGCAAACCGGTGAGCATGTGGCTCTATTAGTATAGGAGATACCTGAAAACATATCACACTTTTCATCATAGTGCTTTTACCAATGCATAAAATGCATGGAGAAGTCATTTCGAATGACTGGTCCTCAGTGTTGTGAGAACGATGACTGGTTAAAATTTTTGGTGGTTTCTTGTTCAGTCCATAGGCCTACATCATGTGGCAAACCGGTGAGCATGTGGCTCTATTAGTATAGGAGATACCTGAAAACATATCACACTTTTCATCATAGTGCTTTTACCAATGCATAAAATGCATGGAGAAGTCATTTCGAATGACTGGTCCTCAGTGTTGTGAGAACGATGACTGGTTAAAATTTTTGGTGGTTTCTTGTTCAGTCCATAGGCCTACATCATGTGGCAAACCGGTGAGCATGTGGCTCTATTAGTATAGGAGATACCTGAAAACATATCACACTTTTCATCATAGTGCTTTTACCAATGCATAAAATGCATGGAGAAGTCATTTCGAATGACTGGTCCTCAGTGTTGTGAGAACGATGACTGGTTAAAATTTTTGGTGGTTTCTTGTTCAGTCCATAGGCCTACATCATGTGGCAAACCGGTGAGCATGTGGCTCTATTAGTATAGGAGATACCTGAAAACATATCACACTTTTCATCATAGTGCTTTTACCAATGCATAAAATGCATGGAGAAGTCATTTCGAATGACTGGTCCTCAGTGTTGTGAGAACGATGACTGGTTAAAATTTTTGGTGGTTTCTTGTTCAGTCCATAGGCCTACATCATGTGGCAAACCGGTGAGCATGTGGCTCTATTAGTATAGGAGATACCTGAAAACATATCACACTTTTCAATCATAGTGCTTGTACCAATGCATAAAATGCATGGAGAAGTCATTTCGAATGACTGGTCCTCAGTGTTGTGAGAACGATGACTGGTTAAAATTTTTGGTGGTTTCTTGTTCAGTCCATAGGCCTACATCATGTGGCAAACCGGTGAGCATGTGGCTCTATTAGTATAGGAGATACCTGAAAACATATCACACTTTTCATCATAGTGCTTTTACCAATGCATAAAATGCATGGAGAAGTCATTTCGAATGACTGGTCCTCAGTGTTGTGAGAACGATGACTGGTTAAAATTTTTGGTGGTTTCTTGTTCAGTCCATAGGCCTACATCATGTGGCAAACCGGTGAGCATGTGGCTCTATTAGTATAGGAGATACCTGAAAACATATCACACTTTTCATCATAGTGCTTTTACCAATGCATAAAATGCATGGAGAAGTCATTTCGAATGACTGGTCCTCAGTGTTGTGAGAACGATGACTGGTTAAAATTTTTGGTGGTTTCTTGTTCAGTCCATAGGCCTACATCATGTGGCAAACCGGTGAGCATGTGGCTCTATTAGTATAGGAGATACCTGAAAACATATCACACTTTTCATCATAGTGCTTTTACCAATGCATAAAATGCATGGAGAAGTCATTTCGAATGACTGGTCCTCAGTGTTGTGAGAACGATGACTGGTTAAAATTTTTGGTGGTTTCTTGTTCAGTCCATAGGCCTACATCATGTGGCAAACCGGTGAGCATGTGGCTCTATTAGTATAGGAGATACCTGAAAACATATCACACTTTTCATCATAGTGCTTTTACCAATGCATAAAATGCATGGAGAAGTCATTTCGAATGACTGGTCCTCAGTGTTGTGAGAACGATGACTGGTTAAAATTTTTGGTGGTTTCTTGTTCAGTCCATAGGCCTACATCATGTGGCAAACCGGTGAGCATGTGGCTCTATTAGTATAGGAGATACCTGAAAACATATCACACTTTTCATCATAGTGCTTTTACCAATGC